>NC_073744.1:33052938-33352938 GCF_029784135.1 Toxorhynchites rutilus septentrionalis | reverse complement strand
AGATTCGCTTGATGTTTAGAATTAGAATTAAGAGAAATTCGAAAATATGTCCCAACTATTCTATATTTAACGTCATCCACATTTGTTGCAATTTGTGCTACAGAAATATGGAAAATAATGTATTAAGCACATTGGAAACATAGTCCAATCCGGACGACGTGGATCCTAACGAATAAAATTTCACTCAGTGTTCGTTAATGCATCGTGTCAAACCAAAACAAGACGAAATCCGAATACTTAGGCGTATATAAGGATAGTATCTATATATATAAATGGATTTCTGTCTGTCTGTCTGATTCTTATGGACTCAGAAACTACTGAACCGAGCGACATGAAAATTGGTATTTAGGGGTTTTTGGTGTCGGGGAAGGTTCTTATGATATTTCCAGACCCCTCACCCCTTTCTAAGGGGGGGTTGTCATACAAATGAAACACAAATATCTTCATTAGTCGGGAGTTAAACAAGCAAACGAAACCAAATTTGACATGTGGAGGTTTTAGGGTGCAACAAATATTTTTACGGTGGTTAGACACTCCACCCCCCCCCCTTTAAGGGGGGGTTGCCATACAAATGAAACTCAAATTTCTGTATAACTCGGGAATTAATTAAGCAAATGGAACGAAATTTGGCATGTGAAAGTTTTAGGGTGTAATAAAAGTTTCTATAGTGGTTAGACACTCCACCCCACTCTCTAAGGAAATTCAAATGAAACACAAATTTCTAACTCGAGAATGAATCAAGTAAATGAAACCAAATTAGGCATGTGAAGGTTTTAGGGTGCAAAAAATGTTTCTATGGTGGGTAGACACTCCACCCACCTCTCTGCCATACAAATGAAAAACAAATTTCTTCATAACTCGAAATGTAATCAAGCAAATGGAGCCAAATTCGGCATTTGAAGATTTTAGGGGGCACGGAACGTTTCGTTTCCTCCCCCCTGTCTAAGGGGAGAAGAGGGGATGGGTCTGTCTTTTTTCTATCATATTTTCTGTATCAAACTTTTATTCCATGTAACGGAGAAACACGTTATTTGCAAGTGTCTGAAAAATCTTGAACGAGAATTGTGTCTGAAAATAATCTGATATTATAATGATGAGTTTTGGTAGAAGTACTAGGAATTTTTTAGTAAAAGGTAAATTCAACGGGGTCGATTAGAAAATCAATCAATGAGCAGTTCTGCAATTGGACTCATGAACTTGCGCTTAGTAAGAAAACGTGAATGTTTTAAGGTATTGATTTTTTTCTATTGCTATTGATAACAAAAAACAAATTTTGGGCGGGACGAAGTTTGCCGGGTCAGCTAGTAAACTATTAAAAAATATTGCATACCATTGATCAGAACCATTCATGTAAGTTATGAATCACAGAAATCTACAGAATCATGTTGTATATATTTTAAAATTTCCTAACTGGTTCACGATTTAAAAACTAGTCGGACACTTTTTAAGTCATGATTCGAGTTCCGGACAATTGTTTAAAATTTCGGAAACTTTTTATCAGCAGCACTTCTTTTAGAGCAATTGGTGATTGTTTTTTTTTTTTGTAAAGTATATTATTTTATTGTTTTTCTATTATAATCTCAAACCAACCATCGATAATGAACAGACATTTGTATGTATAGTCGATCATAATCTTAACCCTTAAATGCATGTTTTTTCCTTTTTAAATACAAAGTGTGTATTTGAAAGTGTTGCGCCAAGCTGTCCAATTTTGACAGTTTAAAAAGTGAACTGCCATATCATGAATGTTTGCGTTCTAAGATAAATATTTTTAGCACCTTCTTCTTCTTCTTCTTCAATGGCACTAACGTTTCTAGAGGAACTTCGCCGTCTCAACGTAGTATTACTTGCGTCATTTTTATTAGTACTTAGTTAAGATTTCTATGCCAAATAACACGCCTTGAATGCATTCTGAGTGGCAAGCTCTAGAATACGCGTGATCACAGTGCAAGTCGGAGGAAATTTCTTTGACGAAAAATTCCCCCGACCAGAACGAGAATCGAACCCGAACACCCGGCAAGTTAGTTATGACGCTAACCACTCAGCCACGGGTGCACCCCGAGCACCTATTAAAAGTAAAAAAATACTGTGTTTGAATTACCGTTTAGAAATTATGTAAGGAAGGAAACACTGATGTATATATAAGTAATGACCGAAGTGGCGATTACAATATAAAAAATAAATTTATTTTCGCTAAATTTAAAGATTACACATCAACGTTCATACTAAGACTAAATGCTATCTTCTGTTCCCTGCCTTTTTATAATGTCGGTATCTCGCGTCAGCAGATTCCTTGTTATCCGTACGGTCGCGTTGTTTCCAGATCGGGTTCCTTTGAATGATGTCGCGTGGTCAGCCGTTGTCGTCAGTTGTTATGGCTCGCGATTGTCTTGATGGGAGGCCTCTGGATGCAATCTGATCCTGGTTGCATCGGTTGTTATGATTCGTTGTTGCTCTAAGTGGTCGTGTGGGGTACATCTGGTCGTAACGTATATACATCATCATGCATTTAAGGGTTGAACAGTTTGTATAAGAAACAGGTAGAATAAGTAACTAAATAACGAGCAAAATCGGCTCGAAATATTCTTCCCCTTGATGTTCAAGTCTTTACATTTGAAAATTGACCTTTCATCTTTCACAGAAGCGAAAAATGGTTGTGTTAAATGTGTATCGCCAAAACTTGAGGGTATTTATGTTTTGGTAATGAATATAATGATAAATTGTCCGGAATAAAAAGCCGATCGGATTCTAAAGCATTAAGGTATTGGTAGAAGTTTTAAAAAGTTGTACATTACTAATATTACCCGTTCTTGTACTTCCCAACAACCTACAACTCTAGTCAAATTAACAACATATCACGTTCGCCGATGCACTAAAAGTCCTAAAATATGAAACTCTTTGTTTTAAATTAACTCCCTCAAATGTCACCAACAGCTTTCGCCAGTTGCTGCTGTGACATGTTAATCAATTTGTGCCCGAAATAGCACGATTGCTTTCCTCTCCAATCTAACCTCCAGAATGTGATAACAATATTCCGACAAACAAAGACCCTCCGAATCATATCACAGCATCCGTTCGTATTGCCTTATCACCGATCCTCTCCTCGTCGAGTGCCAAGCCTGGATTGAGTGTGTGGGTGTATTTGCGGAACGATACTCCCGTTCCAATGAAGCGCCCTAATCTCGTAAACCGCGTCAGCTTCGGTCGTATGAAGTGATTCCAGGCTCGAGTCCTTTCCGTAGGTTTTTTTTCTCTCGTTGTTTCTCACTTCCTTAGCACCGGGAAATCCACCCGAGTCGTCGGTCGGTCTATCCCGTCGAAAGTTTTAAGCATGTGAGCTAATATTTGATTTTCCTTTCCCGCCCGTGAGCGCCACTGACAGCAGCACATGCAAAGAAGGCACAACAAATGGAATTCCAATCTCCAAATGGATAGATGCCGGAGCAGATTCCAGCCGGGGGTTCGACGCTAGCGTCTTGGCCGATCCATTCTTTTATCCCGGTATGCGCGCGGTGCTTTGAAAGACGGACTTTGAATGAGGTCGAGTTGCATTCTCGAAAAAAAATGTATTTTTACTTCTCCCACGTTTCAATAATATTAGTTTTCGTATAATTCATTTTTCGTTTAGCGATTTTTTTCAAAATAGTTTCCGCAAACAATCGCCAAATTCGAACACCGTACACAGAAACCAACTCAGTGATAATCCCTAACTTAGCCTTTTTCCTATTGAGTTCGTTCCGCCGAACCGAGAGCTCCAGAGAGGATTTTTGTTGACAGAAAGTGTGGGAGGGAGGATGTTCGGCGAAAGGAGTGATCCTATTACTCTTTAATAATAAAGCCTTTAGCAGAGTTTGAAATCATCAAAGAATAAAGAAATTGATTTTACCCATCCTTTCTATCACCAGCGCCAACTCTAGACGACGAAGACAACATCCGAACGGGAGCAGGATTTCTAAATTTCAGCAAATGCCCCACCGAAATTGACGCCGGGTGGTTTTTGCTAAGTAAACAAACGAAACATCCGATCAAGGCCCGAGAGAACCAAGTGTGGAACGGAAGACTGGGGCGCATTTCATTTCAAACCAGCTGACGCTTGGATACTTAGTTTGAGGAGAATAAATAGAACGAGTAAAAAAACGTAGAAAGAAACTAGTTTTATACTTTTTACTCTTCCGAAGAAGAAGGAAAACTAAAACAAGTTACCTCGCCCCACAACCCACGCTCCTCACCGCCCACTCAGCCAATCACAAGTAATCAGTGAGGCAGCGTGGCGTTACCTGAAAGTGGAAACCCTTTCGCTTCGCATTGGGTCCCAATCTCAATCTGCCAATGATCATGAAATCGTAAAACAGTCACGGGATGAATCCTAATGAGCTTCTGGGAAACTTACATTGCTGTCTGTCAGTCGGAATCTGTGTCCCTCTCTATCTCTTTTGCACTTTCTGTGAGTCTTTCCTTCAGCTGAGCTGCATAATATTGATCTGGAAAGGGAAAGAAGGTGGAAACATAGGAAAGATTGATTAGTTTTTACAAGTTTCGATTCGATTGAGAAAGGTAAAGTTTGTAGAAGAATGAGTTGTGTGTTCGGTGACGCAAGAATCAATATTATGTTGCATATGTTGATTTGACTAAATTGGGACCAAAGAGCGAACGATAAGCGTTGATTTCTAAGCTGCAATCGATGTGTATTTTGTGAACAGGGTAAGTAATGAATTTATTAGAATACACACACAAACACTGATGCATTCATTCGATACGGAGAAATTCCACGCCAAATCAGCAGTCCGCTGACCCGACCCTCTCTGATTTTTTGTAAACTTGGTACTTGTGATGGAAGCTACCCAAAATCACAATTTCAATTGTCATATGACCAATTTAAAAAAAAGAGTGATTGCTCAAAGGGGCGAATTCAAAATCATTGAACTTTGTTCCGTAATCATAATTCAAAAAACAGATATCCGACCAAAATATGTTGTTTGACAAAATTGTATGAAAGTGAATGAACTATCAATCTTAGAACAGTGCTTTTAAAAAGGGGTTTTTGACGTTTTAAATGCTCTGTTGAAAACTCTTACTCAAAAATATAATTTACTCTAAAAAGTTTTTATACGAAAAAAACCACTTTCTTTTTTTTGGAAATGTTATGTAAAAAGATATACTAAGAAAATATAGCACCCTCTAGTCCATAGCCATGTGCACAATAAAAAACGATAATTACGAAAACAAAATTGAATTTTCTTTGCAAGTGTAATAAAATGTAATCAAATGTAAAAAAATATAATAAGAAAAGAATAGTTGTTTGGCTTTAATTTGATATGTCGATCATCTGAATCGGTTCAATACTTCGAAAGTTAGAAATTAAAAACAAAAAATTTTCTGGAAAAAGGGAAAAAATCATTTGTTGGTCCACTCTAAAATGGGATTGGGCACCCTAATGGAAAAATGAAAAATACAGAAATCAAATATTTTGTGATAAGGAATAAAACTATCACAAAAATCCTAGAACGGTTTGGCATGAAGTAGCTGTAGAATCATGTTCGTGAAACATTACAAATGCATTCTGCTGCAGGACTTTTCGTACAGAAATTTCGCTAACATTACTTTAACTATAAAAAAGGTTATATATACTTTTTCATGCAAATTCCCTTTTTAAACGATTTTTTATAACTTGGCCACTTTGTATGTTTGTAACATGTTTGTTTGTATGTAGCGTTGTCCCACACAAATAGAAATTTGACCCCCTTTCTGTTGACCGATTGATCTGAAATTTGGAACACACCTTTATCTCTGCAGTCATTATAAAACTGCGTATTCCATGATTTTGAAAATCCAAGATGGCGGACGCTACAAAACGGCGTATTACATATTTTCTCAAAATCCCATCAACATGAGTATCAAATGAAAGGGCTTGACTAGTAGAACACAGTTATTTATGAAAAATGCAAATCCAAAATTGCCACTCTCACAAAATGGCGATAAACGGTGGGTGGTCCGAAAAGTACTTAACCTCATCGTCCGATGGCGTCAGTATCGCAAAAGAGATTACTTATCGTGTAGTACATTCTCGTAAACGGCTACTGTTAAAATTTCGGACTCCGAATCGAACTCGTAATTTTGTTTTGACCGTGTGTGGAAGCGAGTGTGTTCGCGGATTTTTAAAAAAATTGAAAAAATGGAAATTCCGCCGTCGCCACTGCCAAATTGGTTGAATTGCACTACGAACTGCTGCCCCATCCACCGTATTCTCCAGATATGGCCCCGTGCGACTTTTTTTTGTTTGCAAACTTGAAAAAGTCACTCGCCGGGCAGAAATCGCCGCCACGGAGGCCTACTTTGCAGACCTCGAAAACGTACTTTTCAGATCGATTAAAGAAGTTGGAGCATCGCTGGGTCAAGTGTATCGAGCTAAAAGGAGACTATGTTGAGAAATAAATCGCCACTTTTCCAATATTTTGGTTTTTTTGTGGCTAAGTACTTATCGGACTGCCCTCGTATATAATTTTTCAGAACCCAATCAATATAAGTATCAATGTATAGTATAATGTATTTAGTATAATTCCTTGCTGTGGTTGCTGAGAGCAGACAAACGATCGCAAAAGGTTAAAGGGCTTGATTAGTAGAATACAGTAGCTCATGAAAAATCCAAGTCCAAGATGTCTCCGGTCACAAGAAAGCCAATTACATTCTAAACGGATTTATTCAATGTGTCCTGTTTGTATGAGTGTTTGTGTGTCTGTGCGCCTATTATTTTAGTCTCATCAATGCCCAAGATTACTGAAGGAATGGGTGTCATAGCTGCTAAGTGTTGCTTGCTTAAATATTTTTAAGCTTTTAGTACATTATCTGTATTATTATTATTATTAACTTACAAAGTTTTTTTCACTTATTTTTTCTCATTTTACTTTTCCTCAATAGTTACAATTTCACAACGTATTGGAATTCCATAAATATTCAAAAATTAATATCTCCGTTCTGGCAAGGTAACCACGGCACCGTTGTACGTCAAACTTTGTTAAATTGGAAGAGTTTTCGAATAAATATGTACAAAAAAATATTGAAGAGAGATTTCAATATCAAATTCAATTTTTGAGTAAGTTTTTTTTAACGGTGCCTTCAAAATATTATTTTTTCCCAAATAGCATATTTTCCAGCAACTTTGTTAAACGTCATTTTTGAATCAGGCATCTGGGTTTTGAGTTACGATTTTTTGAAGAAAATTATCAATTATTTTGAATACGCTCTTCTAAAAAAATCAGTCGTAATTAAAACTAGTCTTATGATAATAAAAGCTCTGGTTTTGATCAGATACATCATTAGCTCCATCATATGTACCTGTTGTTGTTTTTCGGCTGATTTGGCGTGGAGTTACCCAGTCAGCATCATCTTCAATTTTGATTGACCAAAGTTTTCTCGGTTTCGACTTGTTTGCAGCGGTCTATGCCGATGATTGTTGATTTGCTTGCATGTCATACTCGTACACCCATGTTTCGTCGCTAGTAATTATGCGTTGGATGAATGTGGGATCAGAATTTGATCGTTCAAGCAGGTCTTCGGCCACTTGATTGCGATAAAACGTTGAGTTTTTGTTGGCACTAGTTGTGCTACGACTTTCTTCATGCCCAAAACATCTACCAAAATATGATGAACGTTCTCGTGAGAGATATTCAATTGACGGACTATCTTAGACTGAAATAATAATTCATATCAGAAATCGCAATAAAAAGTTATCTTGTTCTTAATTACGCTGTAAACAAACTAAATGACAGATTGTGCTCAAAATTGAAATTAGAACCACTGACAATAGTACCAAAAAAAATGTTGAGAAATGTTCAGCAGGAAAATTTAAAATTGGGAAAATTTCCTACAAGAATCATCAGTGGGAAAAGATTTTATAGTTTAATTTACTTGCTGCCAGTCAAAAACTTTTGTGACGTGACAACACCTGACTTTTAACGGGTTCCGAGTGTTGGGCATCAATGCTGTATTTGCAGTTCCGTTTCAACGTTTGAACTTCGCTGCATGATTTGTCAACAATAGATGAACGTAGATTCCAGTATTTTCCGTTTTTCAAAAAACTTGCAAGACCTTTGCAAACATCGGTATGCATTTTGTGACGTGGCAACAAACTCTGCGCAAAGAACATAATTCACAGAGCTTTGTCACTTCACATAATTAATTAAGTTTAATTAATATGATGTTTATTTTATTGTAGCAAGCTATATACTATTTTTCATGTTAGTTATTATCCTGGATACCTCTCACTTTTCTCCGAGATCTCCCTTTCCCCTTCCGAGGGTTCTTCCAAGAGAGGAAGATGGTCCTAACCCGACCGGTGATCTTGAACTTATGCTTCTTCGTTTATCACGAACGCTACTGAGTTTTCAGTAGTATCAAATAAACGGTGTCACAACGCTTACAATTTGGTTTTCGGTTTTTGCGATCTTCATTTATTTCATAGCATTTTAGCGCTATTTTGCGTTTTCATTGATTCATGAACCGAAAAAAATATTTTGACCTGTATACAATGAGTTTGATGCTTTTTTGGTAACGCAAATTTTCAAAACTAGGCAGTTTTGATTACCTAGGTCTGCTCATCAAAACCAGCTTAATATATTGACTTTACCTGTTGCATTCGGTACACGGCGTTCCGTTGTTTGGAAAAAGGCGGGATGGTTCTGAACCGACCCCCAGTTTATGGTTCGTAATTATTTAACACGACCATCCCAGCGCATGTCATCAATTGCTCCCCCAAACGTGGCTCAACGGGCGGCGCTCACTACCGGTGAAACGCAATTGCTTGTGTTATTAGACATCTTTAATTAACTCCCGATCGCTGTTCGACGGTGTCAAGGTGTCATGGGTTATATTAGGCTGTCCAAAAAGTCCTGCGGTATTTCCGCGAGGTGTCGTTGTAAGCGCGTAGTTCTAGTTGTATTCATTGTATCGAGTCATACTATAGCTTGTTGGAAAGGTATTTTTGCGCTATAATATAGTCCTTGACAGTGTTTTGTTTGGTTAAGTCGTTCGTGAGTTATAGTGTCGCAAATATGGAGCAAAATAAAGAGAAAATCCGACTTATTTTACAGTACTACTATGACAAAGGCAAAAATGCATCTCAAGCTGCCAATAAAATTTGTGCAGTTTATGGATCCGATACAGTTTCCATTTCCACCGCACAACGATGGTTTCAACGTTTTCGTTCTGGTGTAGAGGTCGTCGAAGATGCGCCACGCTCCGGAAGGCCTGTCGTCGAAAATTGCGACAAAATCGCTGAATTAGCCGAGAAAGACCGGCATAGTAGCAGCCGTAGCATCGGCCAAGAGCTGGGGATAAGTCATCAAACCGTTATTAACCATTTGAAGAAGCTTGAATTCACAAAGAAGCTCGATGTATGGGTGCCACACACGTTGACGCAAAAAAACATCTTTGACCGTATCGACGCATGTGAATCGCTGCTGAATCGCAACAAAATCGACCCGTTTCTGAAGCGGATGGTGACTGGCGATGAAAAGTGGGTCACTTACGACAACGTGAAGCGCAAACGGTCGTGGTCGAAGCCCGCTGAAGCGGCTCAGACGGTGGCCAAGCCCTCATGACCGGCCAGGAAGGTTCTGCTGTGTGTTTGGTGGGATTGTCAAGGAATAATCTATTATGAGCTGCTCCCCTATGGCCAAACGCTCAATTCGGACCTGTACTGCCAACAACTGGACCGCTTGAAGGTAGCACTCATGAAGAAGAAGCCACCTGTTTTTGTCCATGGCGAGCGAGCTAGGTAGTCAGAAGTTAGCCACAAAAGAGGCCTGTGAAAATTGGCTATCCGAGTTTTTTGCCAATAAGGAAGCGAGCTTCTATAACAGGGGTATTATGAAGTTGGCATCTCGTTGGGAACAAGTCATCGAACAAAACGGCGCATATTTGACTTAAAACAGATGACTATAACTAATTTTATGAACAAATGAAAATTCAAAAAAATACCGCAGGACTTTTTTGACAGCCTAATATATATTTTTCGGCAACAACTTCTTGAGATAGTTCTTACTTCTCTATTTGTGGATCTATTTTAACATAAATTTGGAATTTGTTGACCCTCATTGCTTACTAAGCGAACCCCAAGTATAAAAATGTTGGAGCCTAAATTCATTTTATAAACTAAAAAATGCTGTATATTTGTGGCGTGCCAACGTTCTGATTACCTTTTAATACAAAATAAAACTTAGTTCCACCCAGTGCTCTGCAAACAAATATTTAATTATTCATTCAAAGGTATTTAGACATTGAAAACTAAGTGAGTGCAGAGATATAAAAAAAACATAAAAATAGGGGAAACTTAAGTAATTTTCAATAAAATTTTGCAATTTTTAAACAAGCCCATCTCAAAGATTGGTACATTAAAAACTAAGTACGTTTCAAAGAATTCATGTTGTAACTTGTGTTTATTAAGATAACGCTATACATTTTCTCGCTGGATCTAAAAGTTGTTTTTGGTGCTTAACCTCATGGAATGGTTCTTATGATTATAATGTTTGTGTTTAGTGTGACCTGGGAACAGTTTTCTAAAATCTTTTTTAGAAAAAAAGATATCGAAATTAGCAAAAAAAAAATGTTGGAAGAAATGCCTCTAAATTTTTTTTTAGTTTTACTGAGGTGCAAAAAATATCTACTGCTGTGTAAAGCTGAATTAAAATCAATAGGCTCGAAAACCAAATCCGCTAGATTTCACTAACATCCCGCAGGAATCGCACAGAGTGTTCAGTTTTTCCTCCTTTTTATGGCAATCCGCTTACCACCTTATCACTCCATACATTCGTCGGCAACCCAGCCTATCCAAAAATAGCCCCAAACCCCGGAGAAGACAATACTTCCGTAAACAACGTTCGATCGCAGAAAGCCTCCGCCATAAAGCGGTAGGCAACACCAACAGTCCTTGTGGTACTCGTGGATATATGTAACTTGAAGAGTACAAGAATATTCCCTATCGCGAGGCTCGATCCTTCCAATCCCATTACCCCGCAGGGGGTAAGGCTTTCGGTAAAAGTTTCATCAGCGACAAAAACAACGATGACGAGGAGGTGTTGACAGCATCACCGCATCACCGGGAAAGGAACGAAATAAAAAAGCTAACGAGAAAAAAAAACGATACAGATCATCTCAGCAAAAATATTGCCTTCAACCGCTGACAGCACTAGGTCGGGAAGAGAAGGTGGAGTGGTAGAAATACGCGAGTGAAATGTTTTGAAAGCATTTTGATGTCATTGAATGGGCGTTATGGGCCCCATACATACAAAAACACACACATACACACACGAATCACGATGACTCTTTCGTTTCATTTTGTTTTGTTTGTGTTCCTCTCGTTCCTCTCGCTCTGTTTGACAATTTTCACCGAAATGATGTTAAATCTCTTCTGCTCACGCCAACACCGCGGATGCGGAAGCTAATGGGCTTCGTCAACAAATACCAGTTCCGAATTGACGAGCGAAGGTGATGGTCTAACTTTGTTCCAATAAAATATAATTTTTTCTCGCAACGGTTTTAAAAACAACTTCCATTATAGGGGAAGTGGGGGCATAGTGGTCACCCTAAGGAATATGCTCATTCCCAGCGTCCACATAAAACGCTTCAATTCTCGTTTCTTGTAGAATATTATAGTTCAACTCATTGTTGTTCAAGATAGCAAACGGCTTTTACTATGAACATTCAAAATACAGGTAAACTTCGATATAACGTACATTTCACTTTCAAAATTGTACGTTGTTTCGAATTGTACGTTATATGGAAGCATAATAAAGTACTCACAAACGTAGTCTATAATACATTATTGTGTTGCTGTTTTAGTAAAGTTAATGAATAACTTCAATCAGAAGACGAAGTCCGCCTTTTTAATGATGTTTCCCTTCGTACTGTTGATTAAAGCTTGTTTCATATAGAATCCGGAATTACAAAACCAGCTGTATTTCGGGATTGATTGAAGGCACAAAACTTGTTTTAGCATCACAATGCAGATACTTCATTGTTCTATCAGAAAAAAAATATTGAAAACTTTTTTCCTTTACACTTTGGAAATGTGTACGTTATATCGAGTGACGTTATATCGAGGGTACGTTATAACGAGGGTACGTTATATCGAAGCTTCCCTGTAGTACACTTCATTAGAAAAATCATCATTAGAAAAATAAAACATTTTTTTTCTTGGGGGTAAAATGGTCACTCGCTCATATCAAGCTAAATGGGATAGATTTATGCGTTTTTTCGTCCAAATTTGTTCAAATCATATTTAATATAATAGGTACATGTATGAAATGTGCTCCCGTGGCCGAGTGGTTAACGTCATAACTAACGAGCCGGGTGTTCGGGTTCGATTCCCGTTCTGGTCGGGGGAATTTTTCAAAGAAATTTCCTCCGACTTGCACTGTGATCACGCGTATTCTAGAGCTTGCCACTCAGAATGCATTCAAGGAGTGTTATTTGGCATAGAAATCTCAACTAAGTACTAATAAAAATGACGCAATTAATACTACGTTGAGACGGCGAAGTTCCTCTAGGAACGTTAGTGCCATTGAAGAAGAAGAAGAACATGTATGAAATAAGCTTGACCTATTCATCTTGAGTCTCAATTTAAATGTTTTATGCATACAAAAACGTAGTAAAGGGTGTGTCACATCAAATTGCATCACGGAAAAAACGCTGTAGAAATTTAATTTTTAGGAATTATATCTTCAGCTTTCGCTTATAATCAGATAAGAGTGTATAGATCACGTTGGCCATGCTTCACTGTCAATTTTTCGTAAATTTGGAAAAATGTCGTCGAACGAAAAAGAGCGTCGTGAATTAATCCTGTGCACTCATTTCGAGAATCCGGAGTTGTCACATCGGGACATCGGTAAGATGCTGGGAATCGTCCAATCCACGGTCAGCAGAGTACTAAAACGATACTTCGAGAACCTAACCATCGACCGGAAGGTGAAGAACGGCAAAAATGGATGCTCCGTCAGTGAAAAAGATCACAAGCGCGTAGTTAAGCAGTTTAGACGTGACCCGAGAAGTTCGGTCCGGGATGTCGCCAATAAGCTGAATGTGTCAAGTTCATTCGTCCAGCGGACCGAGCAGCGGGAGGGCCTGCGTACATACAAGGTTCAGAAGGCTCCTAACCGCGACGAAAGGCAAAACATGGTGGGGAAGACGCGAGCCCGGAAGCTGTATACCGAAATGCTGACGAAGCCGCATTGCCTGGTAATGGACGACGAAACCTACGTCAAAGCGGACTTTCGTCAGCTGCCGGGCCTGTTGTTCTTCTCCGCAGAGGACAAATTCAGCGTTCCGGAGGAGATTCGCAAGCAGAAATTATCCAAGTTTGCCAAAAAGTACATGGTGTGGCAAGCGATCTACTTTTGCGAAAAGCGGAGCGCCCCCTTCGTGATGACCGGCACGGTAAACGGGCAGGTTTACCTTAAGGAGTGCCTACAGAAGCGCTTACTACCACTATTGAAGCAGCACGAGGGCCCGACCATCTTCTGGCCGGATCTCGCTTCGTGCCACTATTCAAAGGACGTGTTGGAGTGGTACGAAGCCAACGGGGTATCCTTCGTGCCAAAGGAAATGAACCCACCCAACGCGCCGGAGCTTCGCCAAATAGAGAAATATTGGGCGATTATGAAGCAGGCCCTCCGGAAGAACCCAAAAGTTGTCAAATCGGAGGCGGACTTCAAGAGAAAATGGATTTCTGTTCAAAAAAAACTACAACCTGACGTTGTACAGAACCTTATGGACGGGGTAAAGAGGAAGGTGCGAGCATACGGGCTTGGGCTCGAAGTATGAATAAAAAGAAAATGCCAAAAGTTGTTTAATAGTTTTTATTTTACTGTCTAAAATTTTCAAAAGGATCGGTCTACTGGGCGAATTTCTACAGCGTTTTTTCTGTGATGCAATTTGATGTGACACACCCTTTAAGTAACACATAACGATCCGCATAATGAGGCTTGGTTTAGTTGAAGTGGCATATTTATCAAGGGTCAAAGCCTCAAAAGGATCCTCTCCAAGAGCAGTATGTGATGCGGTATATCAGCTTGCGTAAACATAATATTGTAAGTTGATAGCACCCTATGACGACTTTGCCCCCAAACATCAAAGTAATTTATAAGGTGACTATCAATACGGTATCTATAGTCAATAGTTATATTATCAAACAAGCAGGTGACCTATTTGCCCCCACTATGCCTATCGGAAAAAATCAACGCCTTTCGACCATTTCGCTGTTTAAAATTCTTGTTTCTCTCTTTGAAACTTTTTTCATTCTCAATATTTTTTCAAGAAATTCCGAAAATGGCTCACAGCCGTCCGGCAACTCGCTTTACAGTAGGCAGGGGGCCTATTCGGTTTACTTTCCCTTCTCAACAAAGCCGTTGATTTATTGGTCCTGTGAATGTTAGACTGATCGGATTTCACTCGCCAGAACCAGAGGGAGCCCCGTTAGCGGTCGGAAAATGATGAATTAGTCGACCGCTAGGTGATCCGTGGCCGCAGTCTGTTTTTGTTGCTTTTATTCTGCCTTCATTTATTTCTCGGGTGAAACATACATCTGTCGATCAGCGTCAAAACGGAGAACAATTCGATATTTGTTTTATCGAACAACAAACCCTCCTCCCATGGTTGGGGTTTGATGGGATGTGTTTGGTGAAAGACGAAATGGTTGAGAACAAAAATGGTACTCGCTTCGTTGATGACTATCCGCAGATTTAAAATGATATATTGGAACAGAAAAAAAGCTGAATTATTTTGGTGGGTCTTTGTCTAGGTTGAAAATCATTCGATCACATTGCCACCCTAGCAACTTTCACTAACTTCAATTTCAGCCTTCTGAAACGCGCAGATTAGTCATACCTGTGGCAGGGAGACCTGTTGGGCTGCAACCGTAAATCATGACAAAAGAGCAAAGTGGTCGTCATCATCGCACCACTATTCCGCCGATGAAAACTTTATTAGACACACCGTTCCGGCGAGTCGGCCGACGTGGCGGTTTACGGTTGAGTGACCGAGCCAACCTCAAACCGAACCACTGTGTGCGACAGAGCTCGATAGAACAATTAGCTCACTAACCAAGTGCACTAAATGTTCCCCGGAGAAGAGAGTGCGTGTCAATATTTCCGGTCCAATCGGGGCCCGGGAAATGTTCATTTGGATTTGCTATGAAATTCCCGACCCCAATCGGTCTGTCAGAGCTTGGAAATGGGGTTAGTCTCCTGAAGTGTTTCCAGCGCCGGATATCTGCTATTGGGAGTCTGGGGTCGTAGTGAAGATTTAAAGAAATTAGATATAAAGCTCTTCCATATACAGTCAAAGCTCTCTATAGCGACAACTTTTATAGCGACAAATCTCTCTATAACGACATTTCCAAAGGTCCCTTCAAAATCTCATAGAAATTCTTTTCTTTATAGCGACATTTCTCTATAACGACCATTCCCTGTAGCGACACATTACCGCTCATACATATCATTCTCTATTGCGACAATTCTCAAGGTCACGCCAACAGTGCAATAATAATGAACTTGATTGAACTTAGTATATGACTATGAACGAAAATAGTCTATATTATGTTTTGTGAACGATTAAATGTTCGTGCGCAACTAATATTAATATTCGGATACTTTACAAAAACAGAGAAATTTAAATTTGAAACATCACTCAACTTGAACATATATTCAGACGCGATTCTGCTGACGGTACATTTTCATATATGTATTCAAAACTCTGCTGCACATAATTTTAAGCTGTACCATATCGTAAAGCGAAAGAGCAATGCAAAAAATAACTCTCGAAAGAGACGTGATCGCTTTGAAGCTCTTGTGATGCGCAATAGGAAACTAACTAAACGATACCGTGTGGGTAAAAAGGAATACAAAACAGATTAGCTGTTGTGGATCACGTGTACTCAAAATGATTCTGGCGCAAATAAAATCCATTCCGCCCAAACAGTGCTAGGGCGAGGCAAAAAAAGAGTGCTGTCAGTTTCCTTATCTTTGTTCAGTTTCGAGACATCTGAATTCAACACGAATTCAGCTCAGCTATCACAATACACACACATAGGAAACCTGTAAGCTGATAAAAGATAGGTAAAGCTTATTGAAACAAATCAATTGAAGCATTGTTGTACAAGAATCCCGTGCTTGAGGAAATAAAGTATTCGAATTGAACTTAAAACGAAAAGTATAGTCCGCGTAACTGTTACATGGTAAGCTTTTAAATTCATACTCACGCAACAGTTTGAAGTATAGTTTGTTTTAATATAAATTTCCAGTCCAAAATGAATTCAAAGACAAGAAAATCTTTGACGCTAAAAAATAAATTGGTTATAATTGAAAAATTTGAAAAAGGCATTAAAAACAAAACATTATCCAGTGAATTTAATGTGCCGCACAACACGATTTCATCCATAATCAAAAATAAGATCCAAATTCGTGAAAAGGTAAGAATAAAGGTTTTAACTGCTGATGTTCAATATACCAAAATGTAAAAAATTTACAGGCTCGTCGGTTTTCGCTAGAATTCAAAAAAACTCGCTCGGTTCAGTATGATGCCGTAGAAAAAGCTGTTATGCTTTTTTGCCAGCAGGCGATTTCGTATAATATCCCCCTATCTGGCGTGATCATAAAAGAAAAAGCCAATGAGCTCGCAGCGAAACTAGAGAAAAAATCATTTAAAGCCAGCGACGGATGGTTCCAAAAATTCGTCAAAAGGAATGGGCTTTCGTTTAAAACTGCAAGTGGTGAAAGTGCAGCTGTTGATGTCGGAGCTGCTGAGCAGTTCAAATCCGATGCGTTACCGCTATTGATTGCTGACTATAGCCCACAAGATATTTTTAATATGGATGAAACGGGTTTATTTTTCAAATGCTTACCCAATAAGACATATTGCTTCAAAAGCGATAAATGTCACGGAGGCAAAAATTCCAAAGAGCGAATCACAGTTGTTGTGGCAACAAATATGGACGGATCGGAAAAGTTAGAACTTTTGGTCATTGGTAAGAGTGCCAAACCTAGATGTTTTAAAAACATTAAGAACCTTCCAGTGATCTACAAAAGCAACAAAAATGCGTGGATGGTGAGCGCGTTGTTTGAAGAATGGATTTTAAACCTGGATGAGAGAATGGTGTCTGAAGGAAGACGTATCATTTTGTTCATCGATAATTGTCCTAGCCATCCAAATATTCAACAAAAATTAAGAAATTGCAGACTGCAATATTTTCCTCCAAACATGACTTCTGTGCTCCAACCACTTGATCTTGGAATAATTAAAGCTTTGAAAGTGTACTACCGCAACAAATTAGTAAGAGACCAACTGAATGCGATAGAAAAAGACGAATTGTTGAATGTCAACCTCCTACAGTGTGTTTGTATGCTAGCTGATGCGTGGCAAAATCATGTCAAACAATCCACAATTGTTAATTGCTTCGTCAAAGCTGGCTTTGTGAAATCAGATAATTTGATTTGCATCAATGAAAACAGCATTGATAACGACCCACTAGAGGAAAATGTATTCCGATCGAATTTTGAAGCACTCGCTGAGCAAGGTTTTGATTCTTTTGAAGGTTTGGTTATAAATGGATATTATTTTCAAATATCATATAAGGTATAATCGACATTTGCCATTTTCAGACTACGTGACTTTTGACGACAATTTATGCGAAGGAGCAATTTTGTCTGACGAAGACATCATAAAAACAGTGCAAGAGCAATCATCTATTGATAACGATGATGATGAAATTCATTCAGTACCTGACGATGTAGTTGACAATGAAACTATAAGCACACCCTCTCAAAACCAGCTAGAAGATGCTTTCCAAACGATTTATGCTGGTTTATTAACTAGCAAAAAATTACCAAAGGACAGCTTTTCAAAATTTTTTGATTTAAAGAAAACTTTGTTGGGGGACAAATAAGCTGAATTTTGTGTCTTGTTTAATGTTTTGTTTCAATTTTTTCTGTTAATTCCTTCGTTAATAATATAATTGATTTGTTTCGCATGGACTTGAGCGTTTCTCTCTTTATAACGACATCCGGATTCTCTATAGCGACAGTTTTTATAGCGACATTTCTCTATAACGACGGTCCCTTGCGATGTCGCTATAGAGAGCTTTCACTGTATATTAGGGTGCCAATGAAAATGGTCATCTCTAATTTCAAAAAGTTACCTCATAAAAAATGTTCACCACCTCTAAAAAACACCCTATGCCAAATATCACCCAAGGGGTGTTAAAATCAATCTGTTATCTAAAAAAAAATTGTCAAAAAAAAATTTTGGGTCTTGGTCGTTTTCCGTCTGTAAACTGTAAATCTCGACGTGTCATACAATTTTAAGACATTTGTAGCTTTTTGAAATTTTTGGGTCAATTTTTTCCCATACATTCGTTGGCACCCTAATATTCACACATTGTTGAACGCTTGGAATAAAGTATATTTAACGTCAAATTCGTTCAAAAGAATTGTTTGTTTATTTATTTTGCTTAAATATGAGAATTTCAGCTGTCCAGTTTTTATAAGACCATTTCAAATTTGAAAATTCGTGTTGGAATACTATCAAATTCTGCTGAACGGATTTCTCGCTATTTTTCCATGTTTCCGAAATTGCGACCTTGAGCGCTTCAATCGTGGTATACCGTTTTCCCTCAGTGTAGATTCTGCGTACAAGGATCCCCCCTAAGATTTTCAACAGGATTCAAGTCTGGAGAGCGAGCCGGCCAGTCCAAAAATTAAGTATGTGATCCTTAATCCATTGCTTAGTTTCCTTGCTGGTATGAGTAGTAGCATTGTTTTGCTGAAATGTGATTTTTTTTGCGACGATATCCACGCAAAAACGGTAGGAGAGAGGATTCCAGAACATGTATGTAATCCTTGAATGATGTGAAAGCTATCTTGAGCTTTTCGGTTGCGCAGAATCCCGCCCAAACCATGCACGAGCCTCCACCAAAATTCCCGATTGAAAAACTTTTTTCCGTCAGTAAAGATAACCTTTACATGGAAGAACTTTTCGTTATGGTATATAGCAGAATGTATTATTTTGGAAACATTCTTTGTCACAACATACCATGTCCCACTGTAAGTTCATGTGATCTTTGGCAAACTCAGACGTCTTCCAATGTGAGATGCTATAAGAAGAAGATCTTTAACCTTTCAAGTCCTCTTTATGTGAGGGTTTTTCACCAAAACTTGACGAATAACAAGTAACATTTGAATTGAAATATTGCTTTATTTGCATATTTTTATTTATATTTGCGATTTTGAAGTATTCGAAGCTGTTCTAGCTATTTACCGCTTGTCCCGGTCAGAGAGCTGCAATTTACATGGAGCTCTCTCCTTCTTACCGTACCCTGAGGATTCACCAAATAATTGAGCACTACTTGATTGGGTCGTCCAATCCAACGATAAATTTATCTGATACCAACATTTTCTTGGTGAAATGCATCGATTTGTCTCTCTTTTCTCTCCGTGAGGACTTTTTTCTTCGGCATTTTTCAGGTTTATTTGATCAAAACAACTAAAACAACGGAAATGGTCTTATAGAAACATGACACTTGAAAAATACAAAAACATTCGTTTACGCTCAGCGCTTGGACACACACATATGAAAATCATGCAGTGTATGGTAGTCACCAATACCTGCGCACTAGAATATAAATTGAAGAATTGTTTCTTAACAATGGCCTGGTCTTATAGAAATTGGACAGAGAAGTCAGTCCGTAAACCTGATCGGATCTAACCTCGGAATCGAGAATCAGTAATTTGATCCAAGAATCCAAGATCTAGGTTGCAGTAATCTGATATCTAAAAGCAAATCCCACATCTAAAATCTGAATGCGATTTTTTGTTAACACTTGAGCCCCGTATTGGTCCCTTGGGACTATCATTGAGCTTTTAGTTTCAAACACATTAATCGCTGGGACTAACAGTTACAAAATAAGGGAAAAGAAAAGAACATGATTTGTTTTCGGATGTTTTGAAATATATAACTACCTTAATAATTATCTTTGAGGGCGGGGACCGACACTGATATTTTCAACAATCTTGATGTGGACTGAATGGAAAGCACAGCAAGAATAATCCGGGGCTCGAAGTGTTTTAAATGTTAAAAACATATAGTGAATCGATATTTGCTATCTCGAAACTTAAGATGGAATTTGAATCTAAAACTAGAATCTAAAATGTAGAAAGATTCAATATATAAAAACAAATTCGAAATTCGAATTTGGTGTCTTAATCTAAATTGAATACCGTTCGTTTGAAAATTCGAAACTGAAAGATGGATTCTAATGAAGAAATAAACTATGGAACTCATCTCAAATCCGACCTATGATTCATAATCTTAATTTGAAATACGGATCGTGTATCCGATCGTGGTATTATGTTATGGTATATAGTAAAAATTTAACTTTTTATATGGGCACTTGAAGTCAACTATGTGTTTTGGAAACTTGATTGCTTTAATTTGTACGTGTCAAGAATACGCCTTGATTGTATTTCTAATGACAAGGTCGAAAATATGTGTTTACCAATGCATACCGGTCGATTTTTCTTGTAGAAAAAACCGTCGATTAGAGATGACGTTACTAACCCTCTGGAAATGGGAGCCACCACTTGCTATCTCACACTAGCTAAGCTTATGGAAAACCCGTTATTATTGTCTTTCAGAAACAAGTCAATGTTTTCCGGAAAACTTCCAGAATAATCAGAGCATAAAAAAACAATATATGAGTGATTTACTTGCTGCATTTAATTTCACCCTCTAGCTTGGCGCTAAATTTGCTCAACCAGTAGTATTAAACGGATTGGAACTATGTTCACGTATGCCTCTACCTAGTATCAGCTCTCGGATATTGGATCTCATTTGATTTCAAACTTTGTTTTCTGCCAGGTAGTCCATATAATCCATCTCCAATTAACTCTGGAGGCTCTTCCCACACGGAAAACGGGCCACCAAACCAAATTACCAGAATCTCCACACCACCTCTCCATTCCGGACAAATCCATGTAATCCACTCGCAACCATCCGATCGGAACGACTCGCTGTACTCACCGTCCTCGTCGTCCTTCGTCCCATCCGGTGCCGTACTCTGGGGAGCATTGTTCTTTGTTCGTCCGCTGCGCGCTAGGCGTGGCGGCAGCAAGCAAGGCAGCCTGTCATATTTTCTCATTAGAGAGATTAGGCTTTACTCGAATCGAAAATTGGTCTGGCTTTAAGGACACAGCCATAAATCTTCGACTGTGACTACATCTGGGTTCGCACACACACTCACCCAGCCGCCGTTTCAAAAACATCCACAGCATCCTCCTCTTGATTCCGCTGACTGACTTTATGAGCTTGGCATTTGATGGTTGGACACGGGTAAATAAGAAGATTTAGCTCCGGCGGGAAGGGATCTGATTTTCCTTTGTACCACTCGGGGCAATTATGATGGAACACGGAACAGCGATCGGCATTGAGACGATGAAACAATTTGCCAATGGAGCGAATCGAACGCATAAAATCACTGCCGCGATATTGTGCTGATTCGAAAGAGGGCCCCACTGTTTTACGCTCTTTCCGTCAGCCATTGGGAGGAAAATATTGAGGGATTGGGCAAATTCAATCCTTTCCGAGCCATTAGACTGGAATGCTGCTTTGGATCTATTTTTTCCTCTTGTTTTGCTTACTCCAACCGTTTCCATGTGGTGAATCGGTTTCCGTTTTGAATAACGGCAGCTTGTTTTGACATCACATGCCAGCGAGCAGCGGCTCCGAACATAATTAATAGCACTGGTTTACCCTAAACATCACCCAAGTAATATTATACATAACGAGAATAGGTGCCATAAACTGCTCGCTTTAATTCGATTCGATTTCCTCCCAGCAGTGCTACAATATTAATTTTTATGATTTTTCTTCTTTCCGATCAGCTTCCATTTTTCTCATCGAATTAAATGCGAAGAGTGGGAGGAACAGGCTTCGTCCCAAATGGGAAAACATCTCTGATCGATTCAAGCATTTAACCTTCGGAAGTCCTGTCTCCGCTTCTCCCAGCGCATAGCAGGAAAAACCCATCACCACCCACAGCAAAGTGAAGAAGAAATAAAAATGAAACATGTTTCCTAAACTTTTTAAAACACTTAACAGCTTTCCGCCGTAATCTTCCGCAACCGACCTCCCCCATCACCGTCGTTTCTTGCTTCGAGGCCCCTCAGGAGACTTCCAGATCCGGCCCCCTTTTGCACAAACTTCTGCCCTGCGGCCGTTTCGTTCCGATGGATGTGTTTTATGCGAGTGTTCGGTGTTCTCTGGCGCAGCTTAAATCATATTTCACTCAAGTCGTTTATCGTCCCCAGGCACTTTCAGGGCTCGCACGGCACCGGTCCGATGACTCCAGCAACATATTGTCCGGATTCCCTCCGAAGGGAGCGAAAATCAAAAGCCACTTGCCGCTGTCAGAAATGGAAACGGTTCAGTGGAAAAGCAGCAGCAGCAGCAACAGCAAAACACAGAAAACCACGGGAAGTAAAAATGAGATGAAAACAATGTTTACGAGCCCACTTTCTGTGGTGGTGTTTCCCGAGTTTGAAACGAGGGGGACCCTGCTATGCGGAGGCTGTTTCCTAATCAGATCAACTATTGATGGAGTTTATGGGAATGTAACTTCTTCTTTTGTCTTGTTCTTTAATTTGATACTTTGATTGAAGGAGAATATTGGATAAGTGCCGAAATTATATCAAAAAGTTTTCGAATGTCGCGCTGTCGGTGACAGGGGAATTTCATAGTAGAAAATCGGGAATTTTTGATGCGAGTTGGAAGTGTTACGTTTGGGGGACTTTTTGCCTCAGAGCCAAGTTGATAACTGTTGCAATTCGACAACCATGCAGGCTTAAAAATTAGAATCCCACCTTAATATTTTTGTGTTTGATTTAAAAAAAAAAGGTATATTTTTAAGAAAGATTTCCTCTTTAGATCCCGATTGGGTTGGGGAAAAAGTAATCCATTATTTTTGGGTGAAATTCAAAACTCTTTTTAATATGTTTCGGATTGTCCGATTTTGGACAAATATGCACCGTTTTGTTGCAAAATTTGTTGCTATTCTAAAGGAAGCTTCATAGTGTATCTATCATAGAGATCTTGATCCTCATTGGCGATAAACTCTAGCAATAGTTTTTTACAATCCGTTCTTCATCGCAATTTCTTATCACACTGGAAATTTTGCAATGGGCGGAAAATATGGTAATCGCTTAGTGCTGGGTTCGGACTATATGGTGGATGCCTAAAAACATCCCAATCAAACTCTCGGAAATCTGTGGCCTTGCGTTATCCTGATGGAACACAAAACCTCTTCTGTTAGCCAGTTTTGAACGTTTCGCTAGTAAAGCGCTAGCTTCAAACGGTCCATTTGTTAAGAGTAGAGATCTCAATTTAATATATTGCACTATATTTTAGTGCAATATAAATTTAAATTGAAAAAAAAATTAGAATTTTTTTTTTTAAATTATAAAATTTTTGAAAAATAAATTGAGCTCTACGTATTTTACTGTTGCATATCGACACCATACACACCAATCGCAATTTCAGCGGCCTGGCTTGCATTCTCGCATTTATAAAAGCAAAAGTATAAAATGTACCGAATTTTCTCTTTGTTGACTTGACCTCCATTGTTAACGCCCTGTAACTCACAAGTGAATGGAACAAACAAATAACAGCAAAAGAACTTTTTTAGTGTGAAATGTCACCTTCACAACGAGCCTATACCTGAAATTGTACGAACGATATCACGCGAGATTTCCTCAACCTAATATGTTAGAAAATGTGGAAATAAGGAGAAAATGACCTTCGATTTTTCAAACGTAACTTTCTTGAAAATGTTGATTCTCACGAAAAACTACCCTGTGCAAAATATCAACTCAATCGGACCTCATTTACTAGTGACGCAAAGCCATCCAAGTTCGATTTTTTTTTTTTTTTTTTGAAGAAAACCGAAAAGTTACTCAAGGGGGATGGGGGTGGTGTTTTGATTCATGAAATTGGCGTTTAAAATATGGATGCTAAATGTCTTCAAATTTCATGAAAATCCACTCGATATTTTTTGTCAAAAACCGACTTTCTGGGACTGTGGCGTTTTTTTTGGAATACGAAGTTGAACGTATCAATTAGGGTGCCAATGAAAATGATCTTCTCGATTTTTCATACGGAATTTCCCGCGAAATGTTGATTTGCACGATAAAATACCCTACGCGAAATATTAGCTCAATTGGACTTTACTTACTAGTGTCGCAATTGCGGCAGAGGAACTCCATTCAAATCACTCGTTGAAAAGTGTCTCTTTTTTCACCGTTTGTTTACATATATATTTTTTCCACTATGTTTCGTAGAGGAGTGTATGCATAGCCTACAGATTTCTACTACGATGTGTAATAAACTGTTGAAAGGTGGGAATGTTTATGGATTTATATGAATCATCGTACGATTTATTCGAATGAATCAAAGTTATCAACAAAACTGGAGCTAAGCAAATGTTTAAATTTGGACAATGATTAATAAGAAATTTCTAGCATTTGTTCATTGCGTGATTTGGTTATTTGATTATTTACCATGTTTACACAAAATTTCGGGATTTATGCGGATTTCGGAATTTACGTAGTTTTTTACGTGGATTTCCGAATTTACGCGGTTTTTTTACGCGGCACACATCAACCACGTAAAAATTCGATATGCTAATTGATGTGACTTTTCACGAAATAAGTTTGTATTGTATCACTGATTAGTATCTGAGAAATAATTGAAGATAAGGATAGCATGATTGTAGCATCGAAAAAATTCAGGTAGTCAATTGTTAGAATATGGGTTGCATTTTGAACTAATAATTCACTATTTGTTAGATTTTTACACGGACTTTGAAAGTTACATGGTTCAAAATCCGTGGAATTTACGCGTTTTTTTCACGCGGATTTTGGAATTTACGGGGATTTTGAAATTTATGCGGTTTTCTCTTACGCGGCACGTATCTCCTGCGTAAAAAGCGACTCCAGTGTTTTTTCAGTTTAGATGTTCGAATGAGTTTTCGTAGAACAATAGCGCAGGCTTATAATTTTGCTACTAACTTAAATATCTCACAACAATTCAATTGTTTGCAAAATGAAGACATGTTATCATATAATCCTTGTGCTGAGCTGTTTACATGTAGCAAAGGATTGTAATATTATTGAAACGACAAAAACGTGCGATCTAAAGCGATTAATCGCATCGCATCGCATCCCGTTTACTATATCCTTGGCCTTATATTTAATCTCTTATATACCGCAAAAAAATCGCACAAGAACAGAAAATCGCACAAGAAAGACCGCACGAAAAAAGGTTTGTCTGTACGATCTAATTACGATCTAATGTGATTTACTATTGAATGATGTTTTCGCAGTACTACATTGCTTCAAAATATACGTTTATACACGGATGCAAACCCAAAATACGGATCTAAATCGTATAACTTTTGAACATGCTAGATCACAGATAAATTCATATGAAATCACAATCGTATAAAATATCAATCAAAGTGTGCATCATGTGTATCTAAAATCGTATAAAATTTAAATACACGATTTTTTATGTCATTAATGGATTGAGTCATATTTCGGTATCATAAGCTTCGTAGTATCGCTATATCCAGCATCATTAACATTCTATTTATCTCATAGAACAATTTTCCTAACCGCCACTTATTTCAGGCATTTATATCCCTTCCCACTTAAAGTCAATGGGTTAATTCCTATTTCTACAAACGTAAATCTTCATAAATGTTCTATATACATACAAAAATGGCGATTCCCAGGACTAGACGTTATACTTTAATATTTTCTCCCGTTTATTATTTCAACTCTTTTTTTTTTAATTCTCAAAAAAAAATATGTGAAGAGCCCTTATTATTTCCAACAAGTCACTCCTATATCATGAGATGGTCACTTTCACAGAAAAAAAGTTTTCAAAACTTTTTCATGTTTTCTTTGAAAAAAATACTATTAATCCTAATTTTGTTTAAAGTCCAGATAGCGATATAGCGATATATCTTATAAAAATATGAACTTTTGTCGAAGACATCAACTTTCTATCTTTTATAGTTTCTGAAATACATGGCATTTTTGTATACAGCCATTTCATGCCAAACCGATATAGTGGTTTTCAGATTTTCGTCAAAAGTCGTAATTTTGTTCTTTATCGCAAAACATTAGACCCGTATTTTTTAATTTTTCTATAAGAGTGCCCATTTCCATAAATTCATAACTTTTGAACCACTGAACCGACTTAGATGATCGATATATCAAATTGAAGTCAATGAACTAGTCTTTTGTCAAACAAATATTCAATTTGCAAAACTCTCCTCCCTCTAAGAAGAAGGAGGCTACCATGCAAATAAAACACAATCATTTGCGTAACTTGAGAACTAATCAAGCAAATGGAGTTAAATTTTGGGATGTGAGGGGGATGAGAAATTAACCGATGGTTCGAAAAACAATTTCTTCCCCTTTTTCTCACTACAAAAATTCATAGCTTTTGAACTACTGGACCGATTCAGACGATCGACATATCAAAATGAAGCTAATGAGTTGGTTTTCTACATACTCTACTCATGCTACTTTTGTTTTTGTAATTATTGATTGAGTTAGTTTTTCATAGTTTTCTCGGTTGAAGATAGAAGGCGCTCTATTTTTTTACATTTTTTTCTGGAAAGCTGAGATTTTTTTACATAATATATCCGAAAATCAAAAATACGTATATGAAAAATATGAGTTTTATTTTTTAAATTTTTTTTTCATTGTAATTTTTTTCTAATATTTTCTATTGGTTCATGATAATATAAATAATTTCCTAAATTTCTTTCTTTGATCAGAATTTTGTAGATATTATAGTTTTTGAGTCATGAATTTTCGTAAAAAATAAAGAACAAATTTTTTGCCCTTTTCAAAAACTAGTCTAATTTTTTTCCGAGGATTTCAAGTATGCAAAGTGGCTTAAATGACACCCACAGTGTTCCACTGCAATCGTGAGATGGTGCTGCCAACTCCTAAGACGAGTTGGCATGAAAACCGTCAATTGTAAATTTTCGAACAATGTAGAAAATTTGTATGGAACTACGCCAGTTATGCGTTCAAACTGTGATTTTTCGAAAAGTGTTTTCGAGCCAATTTTTTTTGTTTGCATGTTGAGCATACGTATGTGCTACACGAAAGAGCAAAATCATGGTACAAAAGAACTGGTTCATTTTGATGAACGGTTAGTAACTAAGCCGTTCATCAAAGAGATAAGCTATGCTTATCCTTACTACTTGGTCCGGTTTCCTTATTCGTTCTCACATGTTTTTTCGAGACGGTTGAGTTCAATGAATGAGTTGAATTGATGGATTTATGAACAGTTACAACAACTCAATTCAAAAGTAATTGCCCTCAAAGTCCTACGTCAAGATTCCGGCACAGACCATTCTACTTTTTTAATTGAAGAATCAAAATTTTCATAAACATTTTCATTGTACGCGTTCCTAAAGGGTGTGTCACATCAAATTGCATCACGGAAAAAACGCTGTAGAAATTTAATTTTTAGGAATTATATCTTCAGCTTTCGCTTATAATCAGATAAGAGTGTATAGATCACGTTGGCCATGCTTCACTGTCAATTTTTCGTAAATATGGAAAAATGTCGTTGAACGAAAAAGAGCGTCGTGAATTAATCCTGTACACTCATTTCGAGAATCCGGAGTTGTCACATCGGGACATCGGTAAGATGCTGGGAATCGTCCAATCCACGGTCAGCAGAGTACTAAAACGATACTTCGAGAACCTAACCATCGACCGGAAGGTGAAGAACGGCAAAAATGGATGCTCCGTCAGTGAAAAAGATCACAAGCGCGTAGTTAAGTAGTTTAGACGTGATCCGAGAAGTTCGGTCCGGGATGTCGCCAATAAGCTGAATTTGTCAAGTTCATTCGTCCAGCGGACTAAGCAGCGGGAGGGCCTGCGTACATACAAGGTTCAGAAGGCTCTTAACCGCCACGAAAGGTAAAACATGGTGGGGAAGACGCGAGCCCGGAAGCTGTACACCGAAATGCTGACGAAGCCGCATTGCCTGGTAATGGACGAAGAAACCTACGTCAAAGCGGACTTTCGTCAGCTGCCGGGCCTGTTGTTCTTCTCCGCAGAGGACAAATTCAGCGTTCCGGAGGAGATTCGCAAGCAGAAACTATCCAAGTTTGCCAAAAAGTACATGGTGTGGCAAGCGATCTGCTCTTGCGGAAAGCGGAGCGCCCCCTTCGTGATGACCGGCACGGTAAACGGGCAGGTTTACCTTAAGGAGTGCCTACAGAAGCGCTTACTACCACTATTGAAGCAGCACGAGGGCCCGACCATCTTCTGGCCGGATCTCGCTTCGTGCCACTATTCAAATGACGTGTTGGAGTGGTACGAAGCCAACGGGGTCACCTTCGTGCCAAAGGAAATGAACCCGCCCAACGCGCCGGAGCTTCGCCCAATAGAGAAATATTGGGCGATTATGAAGCAGGTCCTCCGGAAGAACCCAAAAGGTGTCAAATAGGAGGCGGACTTCAAGAGAAAATGGATTTCTGTTCAAGAAAAACTACAACCTGACGTTGTACAGAACCTTATGGACGGGGTAAAGAGGAAGGTGCGAGCATACGGGCTTGGGCTCGAAGTATGAATAAAAAGAAAATGCCAAAAGTTGTTTAATAGTTTTTATTTTACTGTCTAAAAATTTCAAAAGGATCGGTCTACTGGGCGAATTTCTACAGCGTTTTTTCCGTGATGCAATTTGATGTGACACACCCTTTATTTGGCACTGTGATTTCAAAAGGCTCGCATCATCTCTTCTGATAAATAACCACTAATTTTGACAATAACCACGAAACCCTGCGTCAAGCGTAATCGCAGTTCCTCGTTGCGCGAGCGAATTGGTTTTGTCGCCCCGTTACCGCTACCATCGTCCTGCTCGACGAGAAACTACAAAAAAGAGACACAAAGCCCACCCCGAAACAGAGAAACAGACCAGTAAACGATAACTGGAACTAGCAATCAGTTTATGTTAACAATCCCATTTTGGTTTATGTGTAGTTAAATTTCTGGTTGTTTTTCCTCCCTCCCTTCACTCCGCGAGAGCTCGTGTCGAATGGTCAAGGGACGCATTCGCCTAGCGCGGATCGCTTCGATGGGTTGTCGTTTTCCGAGGGGGCAATCCCTTGCCTGCTCGCTCTTACGGTCATATACATATTATGGGCCCCGTAGGGTGGTAGACAATGTGTCTCCCCTGTAATGATGACACTGGTTTTTGTGTTGCCAAACGACATACAACGCCCGGTTTGGCTGATTTGTTGTTGTTCTCCGGGTTACGGGGGGCACATGCGGTATGCGACACGAACGCAAACCCAATGAAGCGAATAAACGGTACGGTATATGGAGCATGGTTGAAAGTTTCGATGTCCCCGGAGTCGTTGCTATTAGATTGGATCGCATTTTTGGCGTGAGGGAAATCGGTGCCGCTTTGTGTTTTTCGTTGATTGAAGCATGTGTAATGCTGCTGTTTGCGATTGGATGCGCGTGGTTTCGCTGTTAGTGATATGGTACATAGTGGATTGCTTTACAAATGGGACGCACAAATGTAGCCAAACTACGAACTCAGATCATTTTAATTATCCACCATGAAAGCCTTCTTGTACAGTCATCCAGTGCCTTCGCCAGGACAAATTATGTCACCACGATAATTTTTCGTGTGCTCCGCCAAGAAGCCACAGGGAGAGATCAAAAGACACATGTTTTTTTTACGAGGATCGGGGGCGCGCGTGTAGGAGTTGTTGCGAAGTTGCCTCGACAATTTTGTTTTATTTGAGCTAACGATTTGTAGCGCTTTTCCGAGAAGCACATACAACACTAATGGCCACTGGGGCCTACCCCAGGGGTGAGCCGTTCGGCCGACCGACCAGTCTCCCACAGACACAGTTGATGGCGACGAACCGTAGACACTTTACGAGCTTCGCAATATAAACAAGTTATTAAACAATTCTCGTGATATTAATAGTGACCTGCGAAAGAGCCTTCTTCTGTAGGAGCATTGAAAGAGCCTTTATGGCAACATAAAAAAAAGTATCATAAAATTACAAGTGTATGCTTTCTCTTCCTGCTACTGGGTGCTTCGACGGGGGGAATTTTCTCCGCTAACAGGACGCTTTTGAGCGCAAGAAAAGATGCCGGGGTAACAGGGATGATGGCTACGACGGTGAATGGTTCCCCTGTTCAACTACCCACTGACACGAGCCGTGGAACGTGGAGTATTACTGCAGAAGCCTCGGAGAAAACTCGAAACGTAATTAACTGAAGCCTTTGAAATGGCCGGCGCTCGAAAAATACGGACACATAAAATTGTGGGATGTGAGGACAAGCGAGTGAATGTTCGCTTAAATTGGATACAGGAGGGGAACGTGATGTCTCAATGACGTTTTTGATTCTGCTTTTTGGTTGCTGTTTAGTTGCCGAATAATTCCAGTATTTCTTTTTTCCGTTGCAACCGACGTGTTCTGTGGCGTCAGACCAGAAATGAGCCGAAATGAAATCGACAGCGATGGACTGGTACGGGACAGTCTCAGACAGATTTTATTGAAATTCTTTTTTATACATACACTAGCTGGCCCGGCAAACTTCGTCCCACCCAGAATTTATTTTTATAATATCCACGTTTTCTTACTAAGCGCACGTTCATGGAACCAATCACAGAACTATCAATTGATTGTTCTTCTAATCTACCTTCTAAAATTACCTTTTACTATAAAATTCCTAGTACATCTACCAAAAACTCCTCATTGTAATAACAGATTATGTTAAGACACAATTCACGTTCTAGATTTTTCAACCACTTACAAATAACATGTTTCTACGTTACATGGAATAAATGTTTGATACAGAAACTATGATACAATAAAGACAACTCTAAATCGGACTTCTTTCTCGAGTTTTGCTCTTATCATCACGTTCGGTGATCCATTTTTATTTATATAGATAGAAGAAGATATAGGAGCGCGTTTTATCACATTAACCATCTACCGCTCGAGTTTTTTATTTATCTAAAAAAACCTTCTCCACTTTTATCTCGAATTCACGACTTCCAGCATAAAATACTCCTAGCAGAAAGCTGCCAGCATAAAAACAATGTGTATGTGTGATAGATGGAAATATTCTAAAGACGTTCTAGTGGGGGTGAACATTGTAAATAATGTCTGAATAATTTGAAAAGAGAATCCGCGAAGCCCGTCTAAAGGTGGGCTTGGGCTGTAGAGGGTTAAAATCCATTTCTACTTTCGAACAAAAATCAATTTCGTTAGCGCAAACATCAACTGAACTAACAACGCTTGTCACTATGTAATTGTAGAACATATGCGAATTGAATTTTCCGAATTTTCCCAGTTTTCCGAAAATTTTTAATTGTCATGTTTGGTTGGAATATGTTTGGTTGAAATATGCGTATTATTTTTACGGGACTTAGGAGTCCATTCCAGAGAAGGGTGCTGTTTCGAACCACCATAGAAACATTCATTGCCCCCTAAAACCTCCATATACCAAGTTTGGTTCCATTTCCTTGATTAGTTCTTGAATTATACAGAAATTTGTGTTTCATTTGAATGGCAGCCTCACTCACCTCCCCCCTCCTTGGAAAGGGGGAAGGAGTGTCAAACCACCACAGAAACGTTTATCGATACCTAAAATTTGTATATGCCAAGTTTGATTCCATTTGCTTGATTAGTTCTCGAGTTATTCAGCCCCCCCCCCCTCTCCTTTAGAGAAGAGGAGAGATTGTCAAACCACCATAGAAACAATTATTGCCCCCTAAATCCTTCATATCCCAAATTTGTTTCCGAGTTATACAGAAATTTGTGTTTCATTTGTATGGCAGCCCCCCTCTAGAGAGGGGGGTGAAGTGCAAGGTTGCCGTAATAAAATCTGTGTTTTTGGTCTCGAAAAATATTTCTGAGTTTTGTGTCAGAAAATCTGTATTAAAATCTGCCAGAAAAAAACAGAAAATCTGTATTAAAATCTTTGCGGTCGTTTGTCTGATGTTGAGGGTATCCATGTAACAATTCGTATTCACTGTGCTTTAGTAAAGTGCTTATTATAAAACTAGACGATGAGGCAGACTTTAACATCTTTTCGTCTTAGATTGAACATGAGAAAGCAGTACTACACGCTACATATGAATGCCAAAATGATTCTCATTCAGACTGATTCGAATGCAATATGAGTTGGGAAAAAATATTATTGAGATCAAGCCATAAATAATATTGGATCGACAAAAATTTTGAAAAATCTGTGAATCTGTATGAAAACCGAAAAAATCTGTAATCTGTATCTACAGATTCTTGGTTTCAAAAAGTCTGAAAAATCTGTATAAATACAGAATATTCTGTAAATATGGTAACCTTGGTGGAGTTTCGATTCACCATAGAAAAGTTTCATGTCTTCCAAAACCTCAAATCAAGTTTGGCTCGATTAACTTGATTAGTTATGCAGTTATGCAGAAATTTGAGTTTCATTTGTATGGTAGCCTCCTCTCACAGAGGAGGGAGGAGTGTCGAACCACATAGAAACGTTCATCGATCCCTAAAACCTCTATGAGCCAAGTTTGATTCCATTTGCTTGATTAGTTCTCGAGTCATTCAGCCCCTCTCCTTTTTAGTGAAGAGGACGGGTGTCAAACCACCACAGAATTATTTATTGCCCCTTAAAACCTCTATATGCCAGATTTGTTTTCATTTGCTTGATTAGCTCTCGAGCTATACAGAAATTTGCGTTTCATTCGTATAGCAAGCCCTCCTCTCCTTAGAGAGGTGTGAGGAGTGTTGAACCACCTTACAAACGTTTCTTGCTTCTTAAAACATCCACATGTCAAATTTGTTACCGTTTGCTTGATTAGTTCTTGAGGTATTCGGAAATTCATGCTTTATTTGTATAGCAGTTCCCCCCCCCCCCTTTGGAGAGGGGGGAGAAGTGTATATCTACCATCATAAAATCATTTTTACCTACCTGAAACCTCGACATGTGAAAATAGGTTTCATGTGCTGGATTTTTATTTTATCCCATTTATTTATTTAAGGCTCATTAGCATTTTAGATGTAACAGAGCCGAATTTTAATCGTGTACATGTCACATGGTTATCATATCTATAATTAGCACATTACACAGTTGTCATTCGCCAGTATTCCTTCTATACCATTACATATGGTACATTCACACAGTAGCCATTTAGGCGTAAGAGTATTCTTTCTGTTATTCCATTATCCAGTTGGACCACCGGACAGCGGAGACAGTTGATTGATCATTGTTGAGTTATTTATAGAACAACAGCCCGATGTGTCTTGCAGAGCAGAGCAGTTGTATGGATGAATCGATCTTATTTCGACCGTGGATCGATCTCCATCGCTGATGATTGTTGCGTGGACGTAGTTATTCTGTAACAACATAAAGATGGTCAATGAGGGCCCTGAGTTTTGAACTCACGATCGATCGCTTACTAAGCGAACGCGCAACCAATGTGGCTACGGAGGCCCCCTAACTGGATTATTTTTCGAGTTATGCAGAAACTTGTGTTTTTATTTGTATCCCCCTAGAGAGGGGGGATGGGTCTCAAACTATAATAAAAACCTTCTCCGGTCCCAAAAACCCCTACATACAAATTTTCACGCCGAACGGTTCAGTAGTTTCCAAGTCCATAAGAATTAGAAAGACTGACAGACATCACTCCATTTTTATATACAGCCATTCCATCCTAAATAGATATAGGTGGTTCTCAAATTTTTGTCAAAAGTGGTAATTTTGTTCTTTATCACAAAATATTAGACCCATATTTCTTCATTTGTTTAGTGAGTGACCATTTCCATTTTGGAGCGGTCCGAAAAATCATTTTTTGCACTTTTTTCCCAAAAATGCCTTTTTTCAATAATATTAACTTTTGAACCACTGAACCGATTTAGATGATCGATATATCAAATTGAAGTCAATGAGCTAACATTCTATTAAAATATATTGAATTTGCGATTTTATTTTCGTTATTATTGATTGTAGTCGTTTTTCATTGTTTTCATGGCTGGTTTCGAAAGCTAAGGATTTTTTACACAACATATACAAAAATCAAAGATGTTATTTTTTTTTTTAGTTTTTGATATATGATTCTTCAAAGTTAACCGATGGTTCGAAACAATAATTTTCCCCCTTTTTCCACTACATAAAAAATCATAACTTTTGAACTACTGGACCGATTTAGATGATCGACATATCAAATTGAACATACTTTTGAAAAATATTACTTTTGAGCAGTTCCAAATGAAATCGACAAACGACGAAACATGAGTATTTTTGATTCGAATGCAAGTTTGTATTCCGTTTGGTTTGGAGGAAATATGAGTTTTCCACAGCAATTCATTGCACTCTTTATAAGTACTGGTCATGCTAGTGAAGCACAACAAGCGTTTATCCAGTGTTCTATATGCGGATACAGTATCGATTTAGTGCTACTACTTAGTACCTGCAGATTATTTGGAATAAAATGTCCAAGCTCTTTTCAGTTACGCTTTGAAAAAAACTTTTAACACGTTGGGATGTGTAATGCTCAACGTTGTCACCGTTGAGCATTGAGTTAAAAAATAAATACATCATTTTGAATCATTTTCAATTTGTTTTACACCCAATCTTGTTATTAGGTTTAATTCGTTTTCTGCACGCATGTGTGCACGACTTATCTTCTTACCCTTGCGTATTGATTTGTTTTACTATCTTCTTAAGTCAGTTGCATAAAGATCCCGAAATGTTATTTGTTCGAAAACCAGGGCTATAGAGTAGAATTCTGAGTCGGATTCGGTAAATTTTTCTCCGACTCAACAACCTTGTGGAAAATAATGAAAAATTTTAATACAACTTCGTATTGACAGTGGGGTTTAAAGTTTGGCGTGGTCATTAATACCATTGTTCAAAAAGCTAGCTTTGGGGAAGGTGATCCTAAATTGACCCCCTCTATTGAAGGATACGGAAACGGATAACGGAAAACGGATACGGAAAACCAGCATGTCGTCTTGATGCTTTTTTTCTGTTCTGGCCTATTCTTCATGTTGTTGCGAAGTACTGCTAGCATTTTCTTTTTTTCAATACTCACTAAAGTCCACTGTCAGTAGCGTTGGGCTCGCGTCGTCAGACAAGACCAATATCCAACACCTGCGTACCACCTTGGGCCAACAAACAGCACAAACGAAAAGGCCCAGACTACTGCTATCTCACCTAATATCTGTTCAGCTTCGGATCTTGGAAGAGAACCGAGAACCGCCGGATGCACAGGGCCAACATAGAAAAAAAAATCTGATACCGCATTGTTGCATTGATTTTGGTAAACAGGAAGTTGTGTGTTCGATGAAACAGCAACACACATTTTCGTCCACGAGAATGCGGATGTGAATGAATGAGGAATGAAGACAAACGCCAGCCCTGAGATGTTTACCTAATCTCCTGATCGTTGTATGCATAAATCCGACGCTAGGGGATGTATTTTGACTGTCTGAACCATTTTCGAAGTCTGACGAGAAACGCACTCCGTCGGATTAGTCGAAAATCTACCAGAAATTTACCGGAGAATAGTGAATAGTGTGTTGTTTTATTTACCGTTCTACTTATTTTTGGTGACGCACTCAAACAAGGATCATGCTCAATTTTTGCATTGGTTTTTGTGGCCACTGGAACAGAACGTCTGTTATCTACGTTTCATTCAGACCAATTACTCAAAATTGGAAACCATTTTCGTGTTTCCGTGTCGGGGTTTGTTCCGATTTGATTAACCCGCTTCTCCTGTACAGAACGTAGGAAATCAACCACACCCATAAAGCCCGATTGCCGTTTTAGGACGAATTCAGAGTGGAGTTGATAACAGCAATTAAAATCATTGCATTTCATCCACAAAACATCGAGATATATTTCACACTGGAGCACTGATTGCTGCCCTCCCCCCACATACTTTATCCCGATTCGCAATGAACGCTTTCATTGGGGGTGAAACGAAAAGGATCCGGAATGTGGTCGAGGAGGGATAAACAACAGAAACAAACTTGCAATTCGGGTGGATATAAAGCATAAAATAAAACTATATCTTGTAGGGACGAAACAAACAGGGACATTCAAACAAAACATGCCATCTTTTGTGTGATCTAGTAAATCACTGTTTTCGGGTCACAACCCTTTATCATCATGACAAATGCAACCCCTCTGGTGTGTGCGGGGGAACAATCCATGTGGAAGCACAACAAAAACTTTCATCTATTATACTTTACGGCCCGGAAATTCAGCTTCGCCACAAATCTCCCAAACGGTCATGTTGATAATAGGTTTTTTTTTTCATTCAAACAACGAATGTACAACATTAAAAATAAATTTCATAATTCAACTATAAAATAAATTCGAAAAAAAACATTTAGTTCAGTTTCTCCATATCCTTCAGTTGCATCACGACCCTTTTAGTCTCAGTGAACAGCTTCAACCTTGGCAAACGAATCAGTTTTTAGAAGCTGAAGGTTTTCCATCCGATGGGCGACCCTCCAACCATCCCCGCCAGGATACATGGGTCCGCTATTCGCCGATTCTCTCTTCGCCAAACCATATCGCGATTCCAGCTGATCAATGGATTCATTGATGCGGTTTACCAATTTTCTCTTCAGCTCGGAGAGCGTTTCAACAGTTTCCTGAGACTTCCGAGAGTTGACACTGAAATTCACCTTCCGAGGACTTATTTTTACAGTCGTCTCCCTGCTCTCCGAATCGTCTTCCAGGGTGTAGTCTAGAACTGGATCCGATCTCTTGATAGACCTTGGCGAGTGCACAGGGGATTCTTTCAACCCATCCATAAGCTTGCTGAAAATATTCCTCTCGATTTGTTTCGTTCCCACGGGGTCAGTTATATCTTGTGTCAGCCGACAACTGCCGGACGCATCTACTGCATGCACTTTTTCCGGAGCCTCACTCGCCAAACCAGCTCGCATATAATCCTGGGTATTCAATATTGAAAATTATTGCTCATGAAGGAAATTGTAAAACACAAAGAAATACCGCTGGCGTAAGTTCCCTCGAGTATTCCGAGCGGGGCTCCATGTATCGTTGAGCTTTGTAGGTGATACACAGTTGATCTTCATATTCTTCCGCAACGCTCCAGGTTGGCTTTTCGCGATGCTACCTTCCAGAATGACAAGGGTGGAGAAAAAATTACCCAGGGCCCACTACTTATACTTATATAATACCTTTCCAATGTGCATTTCTTTCAATTTATTCACGATCTCATATTTATTTACAGTAACTCAAACTCCAAATCGTATCCCACCATGCTGAACACTTTTCACTACTTTTGAGAGTCGAAAGAAATCATTCAATTGACATAATGATATACCAATCAATTTAAAGCTTAAACTTTCAGATTTTGGAATACTTCACGAACATATTGTTATCTTGAAGAGAGAGAGAGAGAGAGAGAGAGAGAGAGAGAGAGAGAGAGAGAGAGAGAGTTTTGACTTCTTCCAGCAGTTTCTCCGCCAACATTACTCAACAGTCATTTGGACATATAACACATATAAAATAGCGTGCACTGTTGTGTTCAGAACCACTGACAAATTTGTGAATTTTGTTGATTTAAACCCGTTTTTATGCATGTTTTTTTTCACAAAATTGAACTCGGAGACAAAGTGAACTATCATTTGGCTTAGAATTCCTCCAAAACTGCACACTGTTAACTAATACTAACGCGAGGACCTTCATAGCATACCTTATAACTGTCGAAGTTCGGTGGTTGAATTCATGGTGGGTAGACAATGAACCGTCCATTAATGGTGTAGCTACTTTTTTGCGTCAGGAATCAAGTTTTGTTTTCGCTATATATGGAATAAAAGTTTGTGTACGGGGGTAACGAGATTCATTCATGGGGAGTAGAAGTGTGGATTCAAGTCAAGTCGAATGAAGAGGTAGATTTGTATCGTCAATTCATTTACTCGTCAGTTTAAATCATGTTGACGGCGGATGCCGAAGTAGTGCTTATCGAAGCGAAGCAACTGAGAAGAGAGTCGATTTTCATTTTGCATCTTCGATGATTTCGAACCCTGCGTGTGAGTATCATCACTCTTTGCAATCCTCGTACGTAAGAACGCATGGAACTGAAAGAGTACGCATAGCATTTTGAACTTCTGGTACAATATGCGTTGAAGTGCTCCTATAATTTACTTGAAATTTTGATCGATCGACCAAACAAAAACGACTTAACGTATTAATATGAAACGTTCACAGGTGTTTTGAGGATAGATTAGGCTAAACATTTTTTTTGCTAACATTAGAACTTACTGCGATATTTACAAAACTACAGATGATTTTCTAAAACCTTGCACCCTTTGAAATCTGATGCAAGAAAATAAAATAAATTTGTTTTTGTCAAGGCAACAAATTAAATTTGTATATAATTTATTTTAACTTTTAAAACTACCTTTCGGTTTGCGATGCGATCGTTCATTGAATTATTCAGCATCAAAGACGAATGACTGATTTTTCATTCAAACAAAAATATCTCTGCATCGAAAGGTCTTACACAAACGTTATGAGAACCAAATGAAAACTGGTTGGTATAATCAACTCTTTACGGTCGCTTGTCTGCTCTCAGCCACCATACCTTTTTTACCGTTCTAGTCGTTTGTCTGCTCTCATCAACCACAGCAAGGAATCATACTAATCTTAAAGTGTAAGATTAGTATGATTCCTTGCTGTGGTGGATGAGCGATGTATCAATTTAGACTTTTTCTTAACGAATCTCAATGTCTGGTGAGCCTGTTCCCGAGTTAATATGAACGGATTATGCGCCAACTTCCTATGGGATCGTCATGACGCTCAGAACATAAAGAAACGTGAAGACCTCACTTAATTAAGCAACTTTGCATATTTAGTTTTCCGAAAATTTATCTAGACTAACATATGGAAAGGGCCAAATATTAGGCTGTCAAAAAAGTCCTGCGGTATTTTTTTTGAATTTTCATTTGTTCATAAAATTAGTTACAATCATCTGTTTTAAGTCAAATATGCGCCGTTTTGTTCGATGACTTGTTCCCAACGAGATGCCAACTTCATAATAACCCTGTTATAGAAGCTCGCTTCCTTATTGGCAAAAAACTCGGATAGCCAATTTTCACAGGCCTCTTTTATGGCTAACTTCTGACTACCTAGCTCGTTCGCCATGGACAAAAACAGGTGGTAGTCACTTGTTGCAAGGTCCGGACTATACGGCGGATGCAAAAGAACCTCCCATCCGAGCTCCCGGAGCTTCTGGCGCGTCACCAAAGAAGTGTGTGGCCTGGCGTTGTCCTGATGGAAGACAATGCGGCCTCTGTTTATCAAAGATGGCCCCTTCTTCATGAGTGCTACCTTTAAGCGGTCCAGTTGTTGGCAGTACAGGTCCGAATTGAGCGTTTGGCCATAGGGAAGCAGCTCATAATAGATTATTCCTTGACAATCCCACCAAACACACAGCAGAACCTTCCTGGCCGTTAATGAGGGCTAGGCCACCGTCTGAGTCGCTTCAGCGGGCTTCGACCACGACCGTTTGCGCTTCACGTTGTCGTAAGTGACCCACTTTTCATCGCCAGTCACCATCCGCTTCAGAAACGGGTCGATTTTGTTGCGATTCAGCAGCGATTCACATGCGTCGATACGGTCAAAGATGTTTTTTTGCGTCAACGTGTGTGGCACCCATACATCGAGCTTCTTTGTGAATCCAAGCTTCTTCAAATGGTTAATAACGGTTTGATGACTTATCCCCAGCTCTTGGCCGATGCTACGGCTGCTACTATGCCGGTCTTTCTCGGCTAATTCAGCGATTTAGTCGCAATTTTCGACGACAGGCCTTCCGGAGCGTGGCGCATCTTCGACGACCTCTACACCAGAACGAAAACGTTGAAACCATCGTTGTGCGGTGGAAATGGAAACTGTATCGGGTCCATAAACTGCACAAATTTTATTGGCAGCTTGAGATGCATTTTTGCCTTTGTCATAGTAGTACTGTAAAATATGTCGGATTTTCTCTTTATTTTGCTCCATATTTGCGACACTATAACTCACGAACAACTTAACCAAACAAAACACTGTCAAGGACTATATTATAGCGCGCAAAAATACCTTTCCAACAGACTATAGTATGACTCGATACAATGAATACTACTAGAACTACGCGCTTACAACGACACCTCGCGGAAATACCGCAGGACTTTTTTGACAGCCTAATATTAACTATTTTTTTATAATTTTTCTACTCGAAAAAGGTATATATGGGAGAGTTTTAGAAAAATAATTGAATTTTCAGAACAAAATACTGAAAAAAATTTTTTTTTGAAATCCTACACCGAAAAAAAAATCGATTTCAAAAACTAAAAGTCGATTTTCCCGAATTGTCCATCTCAGAAGTCTATGAAATGGTAGATGGTTAGATGGTAGACAAATATGTGCCCTACAACTTTTCCATACATCGCAACTTGTGCATATGTAAGGCAAAAAAGTTTTACTAACGAAAACTTTTTCCAAGTTTTTCAAATTTTCTATTTATAGAAAACAAATCAATAAGAGGTAGAATTGGAGTTCTTGCAGTTCTAGTACGCGAAGTGTACATAAAGTTGATGAAACAGATAAACTCAAAGTAAGCGAGTTCTATGACAGTGATGATATCAGCAGGACAACGCCAGGAACTATCGATTTTGTATCTGAGCTTCGAAACGGTAAGAGAGAGCATGTCTAGAAGTGTCTTTTGATGATGATGAAAGAGGCGTTTATTATTTTCCAAGAAACTTGCAACATAAATGTTGGGTTCACACTGTTTACGTAGTTGAGACCAAAGCACTGTATATTACTTGATAGTACAGGAATCCACAATGTTTGGGTATGCATCATTCATGAAAATGTAAAATTAATGGATAACAGCTTGAGAACGATTTCGCATACAGAAGTCATGGAAAAAATGATATGTAGTGTTCAAAACGGACGACAGATTGCCATCTGCTTGTAAGGATTATGTTTCTAAAACATCGATTCATGATCAAACAACTCTTCCATTAGAGGGAAGCGGAAAAGAAGAAATCGTTTCTCAACAATGGCTGACCACAGATCGTTGTAATTTTGAAACGATTTTAAAACCAATCGATAAATTTATGATAAGTAAACAAATTCATAGAGCATGACTTTATTTACAAACAGCAGTCTGCTTTTTTTTCGAAATAAAAAAGAATCTCTGGCGCAAGGAGAAATAATAGTAATTGTTCATTCATAATTCAAAAATGCGACACAGGGTTATAACTGCAGTAACTCGCAAGCAACTATACACTCAATTGAAATATATTACAAAAAATATGGTAAACTAGAAAACGTAAGTTTTTTAGATATTTCTGAAGTTTTAACACACGGCACTGTGGCAGTGCATTTGTTTATAGAAAAATTGATAGAATTTGTCAAAAAAATAATCGATTTTACTAAAATAACTTTCATGTCCGATGGAGCAGCAGCACACTACAAAAACAAAGAGAATTGCGCCAGGCTGTATAATTTCGGAAAAGTTTACGGACTAGAAGCACAATGGCATCTCCTTGCCATCTCCCACGGGAAAGGACCCTGTGATGCAATAGGAGGGACTCTGCAACGAATGGCAAAGAGAGCATGTCTTGCCCAAAATTACGGAAACACAATCCAAACAGCACTAGAGCTTTATGATTGGGTAGTTAAACAAAATGACAAGTGTATCACGAAATTGAATTTCTGATACGTATCCAAAAAACAGCATACAAAAAAGACGAGTGAGCTTGAGGAACTATTCAATCACGCGAAACCAATATCGGGAACACAAAAATTGCATTGTTTTATTTCTGTAGATGAAAAAAAATCGCAGTTTTTCGTTCAAGTACTAAAAGCCAATGTATTTTTTTTAAGTTAGTCAGTCTTTGCGAGCCAAAGGCTCACAGACATCATTATATCTATAAATAAATAAAAAAGTGGAGAACCGAAAGATATGATGATTGTATCTCATAGAATATAAGTTAACATTTACATGGTATAAAATCAGATGAATAAAAATGAATTAATTTTAAGTTTTATTACATTCGATTTAAAAATAAAGAACTCTAAAGCACTCATTCAACATTTTTATTATAATTAAATTTTTTATTTTGGATTGGCTTTCTGCACTGAAAGAAGAAATAAACTTAATTTCAATAAAATATTGAAAACAGTTTTTGTTAGAAAAACTTTTTTACCTTAAATATGCACAAGTTGCGATGTATGGAAGAGTTGTAGGGCACACATTTATCTACCATTTTATCAAAATCTGAGATGACCATTTTGAGGTTTTGAAATTTTTTTTTTCAGTGTAGAATTTCAAAAAATATTTTGTTCAGTATTTTTTTCTGGAAATTCAATTATTTTCCTAAAACTCTTCCATAGATCTTTGTAGGACTGTAGGACTCATTTTCGAGTAAAAAAAAAATATAAAATAATTATCAAAAATATATGCCCCTTTCCATAGATAAATCTAGATAAATTTTCGGAAAACTAAGTATGCCAAGTTGCTTAATTAGGTAAAACTTTACGCCCAGAATGTTTAATTCAATTTTGAGAGGGTCGAGTTGGGGCGAAATTTGTCAATGGTGTTTCTATGAATAATGGATAACGGTACTCAGTATGATTAGCGTAGAAACATAAGAAGATGGTCAGGATTCTGAATAGCTACGATACATCGGATACCACAATTATAGTAAAAAGGATGAAACGAGGCGGTACCGTCCAAATTTTATTTTAAACCACGATGTGAATAGGGGAGAATACCAAAATGTGTTCGAAAGTTGGTGGAGTGTCTTTTAGGTTCATTGCCTTTGTTTGCGCCGATAGGAAGTTTTGAACACCCCGAACGTGATCCACACATCACTACCATAGCTCACATAGTGATCACGTCTCTAGGAAGAGAACAGTTTCAAAAATTCGATTTTGCTCGCTCTTTTCGGTGGCACGTAATAGAACAGCTGATTGTAGACAGGATAGGACAGAGAACAGAATCATACACAGAAAGATACGGTCGGCAATAGGTAAAATATATGAGTTCGCGTTAAGTTATGTGTTTAAATTTAAATATCTGTTTTGTCTATAAAGTATCCGAAAATCAGAACGCGCGCGGACAGCCTTTATTCGAGAGACTTTCAACCGTAGGCTGGTTCGAAAAACTAGAGTTTATTCTCGTGTGATATACACGAAGGAATGAAATATATTTGTTATAAAAAAAACAAATTGTTCAGTAAATGCAACAATAAAACAGATCTTATTTAGCTTTCATAATCTTACACGATACATGCAGTGATATAAATCTATATATATAAAAATGGATTTCTGTCTGTCTGTCTGTCTGATTCTTATGGACTCGGAAACTACTGAACCGATCGACATGAAAATTGGTATGTAGGGGTTTTTGGGGTCGGGGAAGGTTCTTATGATATTTCCAGACCCCTCCCCCTTCTTTAAGGGGGGGGGCTGCCATACAAATGAAACACAAATTTTTGCATAACTCGAGAATTAATCAAGCATACTAAATCAAATTTGGCATGTGGATGTTTTAGGGTGTAATAAATATTTGTTCGGTGGTTAGACACTTCACCCTCCTCTCAAAGGTGGGGGGGGGCTGCCATACAAATGAAACACAAATTTCTGTATAACTCGGGAATTAATCAAGCAAATGGAACAAAATTTGGCATGTGGAAGTATTAGGGTGTAATAAACGTTTCTATGGTGGTTAGACACTCCACCTCCCTCTCTAAGGGGGGAGGGGGGTGGTGCTGTCATTCAAATGAAACACAAATTTCTGCATAACTCGAGAATGAATCAAGTAAATGAAACCAAATTTGGCAAATGTTTCTGTCTGGGTCTGTCTTTTTTCTATCATATTTTCTGTATCAAATTTTTATTCCATATAACTGAGAAACACATTTGCAAGTGTTTGAAAAATCTTGAACAAGAATTGTGTCTGAAAATAGTCTGATATTATAATGATGAGTTTTGGTAGAAGTACTAGGAATTTTTTAGTAAAAGGTAAATTCAACGGGGTCGATTAGAAAATCAATCAATGAACAGTTCTGCGATTGGACTCATGAACTTGCGCTTAGTAAGAAAACGTGAATGTTTTTTATTTTTTTTTTTATTTAAATCGTTTATTTTTACAGGCTCAGTTACATAGGTTTAAAGGAGCCGAACTCCTTACTGTATTGTTACTAGTATATATACATTTTTCCTTAATTCTAATGTTAATAATATAGGAAACCGATTACTCGCGGTCAACTCGAGTTTAGAAGGGTGACATATTTTCTTCAAAAAAAGGAGGGGATATGAGGATATGTTGACAATGATCACACTCCCACTCTCAATCACACTCATCACACTCAATTCTTAAACCTATCTTATATCTAATATGTATTTACATTTCATCTTATTCTTAAGAAGGGATCCGATCTCTCACAAAGGAAAAGGAAAAGGAAAAACTAAGGGTATAAGGACAATCACACACGAAGATCGATAGCTTTAAGGAATACATATATTTGGGACATGTAATCTAGGTCTAACCGAGCCAACACGTCTCTCACCGGCATCATGGGCTGCCTTCCTCGGGCCCGAAGGGTGACTACTAAATTCGATCTGGCGACAAGATACAGCTCGCACGACCAAACAACGTGCTCGATGTCGTGGTAACCTTGGCCACAAACACAAAGATTGTTGTCGGCAAGATTAATACGAAAGAGTAGCGCATCTAACGAACAGTGATTGGACATGAGTCGGGAGAAGGTGCGAATAAAGTCCCGACTCAAGTCCAGACTTTTGAACCATGGTTTGAGGCTAACCTTAGGGATAATCGAGTGGAGCCACCGGCCCAATTCATCTTCGTCCCATTTGCGTTGCCAGTTAACTATGGTATTTTTGCGGACTAAAGAATAAAATTCATTGAAGGCGATTTGACGCTGATAAATATCGCCTTCAATTGCACCTACCTTTGCTAATGAGTCAGCCCTCTCATTACCCAGAATTGAGCAATGTGAAGGGACCCAGACAAAGGTAATGACATAACAGCGTCTGGATAAAGCACTCAAAATTTCTCGTATTCTCTCAAGGAAGTACGGCGAGTGCTTTTCCGGCCTCACTGAACGGATAGCTTCGACAGAGCTAAGACTATCCGTTACAATGTAATAGTGTTCAACAGGTCGTGAGGCGACGCTGTCCAGCGCCCAGTGTATCGCTGCCAATTCAGCAATATACACTGAGCAAGGATTCTGAAGACTGTGTGAGGTGCTAAAAAATTCGTTGAACACTCCAAATCCTGTGGACTCATTCATAGAGGACCCATCAGTAGAGTGCATATTATCACAATTGATATCCCCATACTTTGCATCGAAGATCGTTGGAACGATCCTCGATCGAAGATAGTCTGATGTTCCATGGATATCCTGCTTCATGGACAGATCAAAATGCACAGAGGAATTGATGTAGTCAGGAAAACAAACACGGTTGGGAATATACGAAGAAGGATTAACCTGCATGGAGACGAATTCATGATATGAGCTCATGATTCCAGAATGAAAATTTAGCTCGATCAGCTGCTCAAAATTTCCGATCACCAATGGGTTCATAACCTTACACCGGATGAGGAACCGAAGAGATAATAAATTGAAGCGATCCTTTAGTGGGAGTAGGCCTGCCAAAACCTCGAGACTCATGAGGGCATACATCCCAACGCAATACGGAGACAAAGATACTGAATTCGTTCGAGTTTAATGAGGTGTGTTTTGGCAGCTGATTGAAAACAGAAACTGCCATACTCCATCACTGAGAGAATAGTTGTTCGATACAACATTATAAGATCTTCGGGATGGGCTCCCCACCAGGTGCCGGTAATTGTACGGAGAAAGTTTATTCTTTGTTGACATTTTTTACTCAGATACCTAATATGGGCCCCCCAAGTACATTTAGAGTCGAACCAGACCCCAAGATACTTGAATGACAAAGCATGAGTGATCGGTTTACCCAAAAGTTGAAGCTTTGGTTTTGCTGGTTTATGCTTCCTGGAAAAAACCACCATCTCTGTTTTCTCCGTGGAGAATTCGATCCCTAGCCCAATGGCCCAGGTTGAAAAATTGTTCAAAGTATCTTGTAAGGATTCTTGCAGGTCGGATTCGTTTGATCCTACGACAGACACCACTCCATCATCTGCAAATTGTCTTAGGCTGCAATTTTGTGTAAGGCAATTGTCAATGTCGAACGTGAATGTTTGAAGGTATTGATTTTTTTTCTATTGCTATTGATAACAAAAAACAAATTTTGGGCGGGACGAAGTTTGCCGGGTCAGCTAGTAGTAAAATAAAAATAGTTATCTCGCTTTTTCATTCGGAACATGCGGCGAAATGTTGATTTGCACGACGATATACGCAACACAAAATGTTAGCTCAATCGGACTTCATTTACTTGTTTCGCAGATGTGAAAAATTGAGTTTTTTGAAAACCGAAAAATCACCGGAAATCGGGGTTTTCAAAAAAAAATTAAAATGGAGATATCTATTTTTATTGGCACCCAAAACCATACATTTTGCCTTGTATTCCAAAAAAACTATGTCCCAGAGTGTCTATTTATGAAAACAAAAATTTCGAGGTGACTGTAGATCTCGACAATCATGCAATTTGAAGACATATGGCAAGATTTTTTTTGAAACCCATGATTTCCTTTACTTCTCCTTTGGGTGATTTTTCGTTTTTCTAAAAACTCAAACTTTGACTGCTTTGCGCTAGTTTCCCTTAAGTCCGATTGAGCTGATATTTAACATAGGGTGTTTTTTCAAGGTGGTGAACATTTTTTATGGGGAAACTGATGTATATATCATTTATATCATTATCCAAACAGAATGTTTTAGACTTTCAAACGTTGCGAAAAAAGATCTGCTGCGACGCGACGTATTTGAGTTTCTTGCAGAGCCCAACTTGCGATTAAATTATTAAATGAAGATCAAACTTAGTTTGTAGATAACTTTTACATGATCTAACAACGTTTACTTCCTATTGATGACAATAACACATGCCAAAGTCATATTATGAGGGTTTTTCAAAAAACTGCAGTACAAACCATCCGTACTATAAATTAAAAAATAGTATAGTATAAACAGTATAATATTATGGTTATGATTTTATTATTTTTCTTCATATCCTATAGTTACATTGAGGTGCCTATTCTATCAAATTCCTTCTAAAAAATCTACTCAATTCGAGCGAGGAAAGTGTCACCCATATCTGGGTGACGGGGCGTCGAAAGTGTTAAGGCACATATGGCGTTAGCCTGACGGGGCCGGGAGTTTAATATTTTGAAAATTTTTGTCTTACGACTATGTTACTGTGTTACGACTTCAAATAGTTTTTATGATTTTTCTATGGTGGTGCGACACTCCCCCCTCTTTATAAGGAGAGCTGCCATACAAATGGAACACAAATTTATGCATAACTCGAGAACTAAGCAAGTAACCGTTTGTTTCTGAAAATAATTTGATTTTATAATGAGTTTTGGTAGAAGTACTAGGAAATTTAAGGTGAAAGGAATTTGTAAAGTGTCAATAAGAAGATCAATCAATGAACAGTTCTACGATTGCCCCCCGGAACGATCGCTTGGTAAGAGAACGTGAATGTTTGAAGGTATTGATAACAAAAAATCAACTTTGGGCAGGACGAAGTTTGCCGGGTCAACTAGTGTTTCATATTTCTATTCGGTACACCCAGTTCAACTAGAAGCCATTAGTTCTACATCAGCTGGTTTATTGTCCTTCGTGCACCCATTCGTCTTATCTGCACCCATCACTCACAAACATCCCTCCCGAAAACGGAGATAATTTTGACGAGCAGAATCCTGCCGGAATTATGCCACCTAGCATCATCCCACGTCGGCAACCAAGTTTCTCGCGCAATTTCGTCATAAATGCAACACAACTAGCGGTAGTGGTGGGGGGAGGGGGCGAAACGGCTTCCCAAATTGCATTCCACTTTTTACGACCGCAGCCGCGAACGCACCCCCCATGTCGCTCTGCTGATTTGGACGCTGGTTGGGAGGGCAGATCAAGGAACCGAATGGTGATTTAATGTTCTGTTTACGCCACGTGAGCATCTTTATTACGTTTTATGGCTGTTCTTTGTCTAACTCCACCAAAGCGTGGCGTGGAGTCGGATCGGACATTGTGGGCAGTGGTGGGCAGGGAATGACTTTGGGAAGTAGAGCTTTTTTTTGGCACCGTTGTTACTTCTCCGTGGAGAAATTGTGTTTGAGCAATTGAGCAAGTGCCAAATGCCGGTTCAAATCCTTTAATTGGCATCACTCTGAGTCTGAACCAAAGAAAGTCGGGAAAAAACATTTAAGCGTGGATTTTAAATACTATTCTCAGAGTGCAAGTGTGATCATGAGATCGAACCCGCTCCCTTCCCGTTTTCCATAAGATAAAAGTTTTGCAATAAAAACGATCATTGCGTTGCGAGCGAACTAACGGGAGGGTTAAGGTGGTGGTGGTAATTTCCCAACAGAAACAAATATCCCATTCCACCCCTTCGTTTCGTTGTACACCAATAACCATCGCTGGGATCCCTTTTGATGCTGTCAGGTTCTGTTACCCGAGTTCCTTTTTTCTGCTGCGCTTCAACCTCTAACTTTTTCCGCTTGCGAAAGCACTCCGCCCTCCCATTACTGTCCGATTCTCGGTGGCAACTTTTTTTCTTTCTGTTCCCCGTAGTTATACACTAAGTATAGTTTGTGAAAACGGCGAGTGTTGAATCACCAGTGCAAAACCGTCGAAAAAAAGGGGTGGCGCGCGGAAGGGAAAACTTTTTTATGGACTTTCTCATCGTGTAAGAAACGCACACAGTAGCTTCAAAGTGATTTCTGCACCCCCGGAAATGGCTTGGGCGTTTTCTTGGGCATGTTTCTATACCCCCAACCGGATCCGAGGCGTTAAATGTGGGGGAAAATATGATCAAACTGGATGAAGGATTCTGTGCTTGTATTTTTACTTCTTGCATTCGCACAGTTACAGTGTGGTTCGAGTGTTAATCAACTGAGTTAGGTATGGTAACTGGCAACAAAAGCCAATTGGTGTGGAAATTGAACGTGAGAAAAGATGCTGAGTTCTCAGGATTCCCCAAACTTTTTGGCACATTCCCTTGACAAATACAAAGTTTTCCCAGATTTTTCCGGATTTTTGAAATTTTTACTTCTGATTAAAAAAATCATCGTTTATAAATATACAGAGCTAAAATTTTCCTGGTCGAAAATGAGAACTGCAAACTGTAAATCGACTGAAAAAGCTTGCCCAGAGCGAAAATTGCAATTTGTTTTTCAAAATGTTTCAAGGCTTTCCAAAACAGTGCAAGCAGTGACGACTTTAGAAAATAATAACGAATTTTTGAATTTTAAAATTTTTGTTGTAAAGAAAAAAAAATTTATTAGCATGAAAAAAATACTAATTTATTCGCTACAAATACTACATATACATTTGCAAGTCATTCGGGCATTTAATGATGCTTATACATAGTATTTCTCAAATTATCGAGCTACCGCAACGATGTTTAATCAAATCATTTCATCTCAGAATGGCGTCCATTGTATTGTAATTGTAATGTAAGAGATTTCACACGTGGAAAAAATCTGTACCAATCTGTACTTTTTGATGAAAATCTGTAGCCTGTACTGTACAGGATCTGTACTAAAAATAACGAAAAAATCTGTACCTTTCCAAATAAATCTGTACGTGTGACAAGGCAGTGTTGGGACAGGGAGTTGGTAAGCAAAAAATTGTGTTAGGCCACAAAAAAACAGGAAAATCGATTTTTTATTTCTTCCTGATATTGTTGCCAACTACACCTACACACACCAAGATAAAAATATGAACGTGAAATATTCCAATACCTGAAAGTTATCCCATCTCATCTTCTTGCGTTGATTTTTCACGAAGTTACAGCATGTCATATATCACCTAAATATTCGCATTTCGATCTCTATTCTTCTACTTTTTTGTGTATATAAGTGTATATTTCAACTTGTCGGTAAGTTCATGCCGCCTGAACTGAACTAGAATAATCCTCGCTATATGAGAAATAAAATAGCAGATTCCGCTACAGATATCTAAAACCATCATTCATGAACATCTGGTGAAGTTTGGTTACGTGAATCGTTACGTCGTGTGGGTTCCACACGATTCAACCTTCAATGGATTGCATCTCCATCTGTCTACAAATTCTCGCTGCTCGCAACTAGAGAAATTAAAGGCAGAAAACTTCCAGCATTAGACAATGTTATAGGCGTCGCGTCTCATCAGGGCAATGTCTAGCTTCATGTCTTTTTGACAACACGACAAATTATTTTGGAATCTGGCACCTCCCATATTGCATCTTCAGATTATCACAAGTTTAGGTTCCTGCAAATTCATCACAAAAGCAAGGACTGTAACTACACTCGTCGAAAAATTAAAGGAACAGAGTGCGTAGTCGAAATTTTGTAGAGATTTTTGAAATACTTTAATTTCGTGAAAAACCAACGCATGAATATGGGATTTTGAAGGTACAACTTTCAAGTTAAGTGGCGATCGTGACAGAGTCCAATCACGGTCGCCATATAATCGGAGCCACGAGGGGCGCGCGGTAGTAATTCGGTAAATAAACGTAAAACACAAAGGTGTGTTCGCTCGTGTTTATTCTGTCTGGTCTAACTTACTAACTAATTAATCGGTTTTAGCAATCTTCTGCCTCAATGATCGATTTTCCTTACAACTTCACAAAAACTCTCTGTGGGCTATTCTGAAGGCGGAACATCGCGCGAGGAAAAATTGGATAGGGATAATGGATGAAGAAAAGGAAAAAATGGATAAGTTGTCTTAGGTTTCCGCTTGTCCAAACCGAGCGCTGCCTAAGTGTGTCGCAAATAAAACATTGGGCGCTTCTGACGCCAACAAGCGCCTTGTTTGATAACAGCAGGGGATCGTGGAAAATGAAATAAGGACACAGATAATACTGCTGCACACTTTTCCATTTCCAAAAAATCATTGTTTTCCCCTTTTCAAATGACTTTTTTTTTTAAATTCATAACTTTAGAACGACTGGACCGATTCAGATGATCGACATCAAATTGAACCCAATAAATCTGGTTCTTAAAATAAAAAATGCAAAAAATTGGATTCTAGTCTCATAGATCTAGTCTAATCCCATAGGAGTGTAAAACGAATACTGAGTACAAGTTAACTTTGAAATAATAATCGTAACTCAAAAACGAAAAAACGCCTCTCAGATTTTTGAATATATTATGTAAAAAACCCCAGCATTCAAGACCAAATATAAAAATTATGGCACCCTTTGTAAGCTATTTTGTCTAAAACCATGTGATCTATAAAAAAAAACAAATACAATCATTGCACTTGCGCAAATTTTAGTTTTTGTTTGTGTAATCATTAAGTTTCAAAGAAAACTAGCTGATTGGCTTCAACTTGATATGTCGATCAGTCCAATAGTTCAAAGGGTAGCTACGTATTGATCGAGTGATCTGGGAACACCATTACATTGACTACAAAATAAATAAACAAGATAAAAATGAATAAACAAACGAAAAAATAAATTTATAATGAAAATTGAACTCCGGTGGCATTCATACGTAGATACCGCAAATCCCAAATACACATGTTCGTAGCACTGACAAAAAAACACAAAACACTGTCAACAAAAAATCAATAACAATGCAAAAGATAACTGAGTGCCTATGCGAACAATGAAATTGCTCTATTGTATTCCGGATCCGGTGGCGTTAACAGTCACATATCTTCAACACGTTGAACCCCGAACTGTTCTTGCTTCGCTTTCCTTACAGTCTGAATCAAGAACGTTTGTACAATATCAGTCTCTGCTCCCAAAGATACTTATTGTATAAATTGAAAACAGTCAAAAATTCAACTGGAAAGTAGTCACTTTTTGTAAAACATCCAAAAACAAATCATATATATTTTTATTTTTTTATTTTGTAATTGTCAGCACCAGTAAGTCAGCGCTTTCCTACCACAAAGCTCTTCGTTGTTCTCTGAGGACCGACGCGAGGCTCAACGTGTTAAAAGTTATGAAGTTTTGAAAAAAAAGTCTGTTTTGAAAAGAAAGGAAAAAATATTTTTTCGGACTCGCATACCTGGTACAGACGGCTAAAATCAATTGATATTTTACAATTTCACATAACATTGGGAATAAAAAGTTACAGGAGGGTTGTGTCCGAGACACGAGCGCATATTTGACGTAGGATTCCGTTAGGTTATCTGTTGCATTCTGATTTTGAATATGTTTGAAGAATTACAATGTTAAACTCTTCGATAATGATTTGGTGACACGGAAAAGGGCCTTTTTGTCTGATTGTTAGGTATTGTTTGTTCACTCGATCAGTGTTCACAACCGAGTGATGATGAATAGTCATTGTATGGTGGGTATAACGATAGAAGATGCCAATGAGGAATGAGATATTATGAAAGCCGCCCTCTGTGGCCTTGAACGAGATGGCTTGTGTTATGTACGGATGAAATAAAGAAAAGAAAATCATCAATGTAATATAAGATAATTATCATTATCGGACACAATTATCATTTTTTCTCACCAGAAAAAAAACCTGTTAATTTATTATAGAGAAAATATATTTTAAATGGAAAAAGTATTTTCATTTATATTTTTTTCTTTCTGAATGTTTATTATGAATGTTTGTAGAGCATATGGGAAATCACTTTTTCGAATATTCCTTCATTTTTCCAATTTTTCTCGTCGCATGAACTTTCCTTATGAGAAAAAAATCGTTTCATATTTCAAGTCATTTTAACATAACCGCTAGCATTTTACACTTACACTTGTGCTAAAAGTTTTACAATGCATGATCGGTTATTGATATGAATTATCACGAAGCAACCAACATAAAAGTTCTAATTTTATTTATATTCTATTAAACAGTTCTATTCAGTTCATTGAAACATCATTCTTCAATAAATTCATCGAAAGATACTTATTGGAACTAAAATTAAAAAACACTCGTAGCACGTATACGATTACAAATGCCCACGTTAGTTACAATGAGCACTATCCATTTATGGGCGTCGTTTGTTAATCTATCGACCACGAGGGTATTTACATGCCGATTTCCCCCAGGTACCTTGAATTTGGGAATTTGATTTTGAATTTGGGTTAGGGAATAAATGTTGGTGGAAGCAATAGCTCCCCCTACTTTCATGTATTTGCAATGCCGATCTCTCCCAGGCAGATTGGTTTTGATGTCTTTGTTAGGGAACACACTTCGGAGGGAACAAAATTGCCATTTACTTTGATGTATTTGCAATGACGATTTCTGCGTATCTTCAATTTCGACCAATCAGAACGAGGCATTTCCGTTTGGAAATTTTTCGATTGTTTGATAGTTAGTTTCATATGATATATTGTATTATCCATTGTGATGAAATGTTATGGAGTGCTCAGATCGATTGATGCAAATATCTCGTAAATCCATCAGGAATTAACTGACCAATAATACATAATACATGAGCCGCCGCATGTATCGTCAATTTCGACCAATTAGAAGTGAGTATTTCCGTTTGGATGGGGGTTGAGATTTTTCAATTGTTCGATAGTTAGTTTCATTAATTATATTATTTTATTCAATGTAAAAAATTGTTATGGAGTGCCGAAATTGATTGACACAAAAATCTCATCAATCCATCATGAAATTACTGAGAAATTGGACAATTTTCACGATGTGCTCGATTTTCAATTTGTACCCCAATAAGTTCTCGAAAGACGTAATCCTACGTCAAAAACAAATAACTGCAATCCTCATGTCATGCTAAACCCCGTTTAGTTATATAAATTTGAAAATGTAAATTGTAATTGAACATGACTTTTACCACTCTAGTTAGTTTCTGAAATTATGTCTGACACTGTATTTTCAACCGACGGCACAGCGTTCAGATAAACTTTACTGAGAAAGCAGTTTACCGTTATTCCACTCACTGCCGTTCACGGAACAAAAACCCAGAGTAAAACTTTCGACATACTAAACTGGTGGTGATACTTCTTCAAATATTAGTCCATAGGAATGTTCACAGCATTTGACGTTCCATCTATAGAGATGACTCATAAATTCACAAATCATCTCCGTGTTTTAGTACACCGAACATCGCTGGTTGTCTCGATCCTTTGGCAAGTGTGGCTTGATTGTCATTCGAATAGCCCGGCTAACCGGAGCGCCCTCATCCACTCTGCTGACACCAAAAATTATCAGGTCTATTACCTCTCAATCCCCGTATTGCTCAGCACAGCTCAGGTCTTCCATAAATCCCATCTCAAGCGGAAGAAATGGTCTCGAATAAAGCCAGTCGACAATGTGGTTTACTTGTTCCGCGGACCGGTCGTTCTACTTCGCTATATGCGCTCTCTCTCGAAGCCGAAGTTCCGGATTAAAACTCCACTCAAAAGCACCCCTTCATCGAGTCGCAGAATCTGGGCTCTGGACAACCTGAACAGGGAGGGTGGCGGGTCGCAAGGACCATGAACTGACAGCTCTTCCGGCATTTCGTTCCGCTGGGTGTCTCGTGGCCTTCGACAGTGCACACCAGCGAGAGCGGAACTGCGGACAGCGGTGACCGGAGATTATTATGATTATTATTTTTACGATGCGGGAGGATGTGAGTTACTGTTGCATTTCGCAAGTGCTGTGATTCTCACCCCGAGGGGGGAACCAATGATTGCGTTGGAAGCGCAGACTGTGGGCTAGAATGTGGAGTGAAGTGCCCCCACGGAGCTGCACTTGGCAACCGGCGACCGAGCGAATTGTTCACGTAGGAGTGCTTCGGGTGTGATAAAAATAGAAGCGGGATTAACTTTATGCGACGCCACTGCGAATAAAGAGAAAACTTGGCCGGGTAATAAAAGAATTTTCATTCATCCGAACGGCGGAATGAAGTTTTGGTTTCCGACAAAAGTGGAAAAGCCACAGCTTTCTGGTGGGAAAAGACACTGAGCGATCGATGGGATGGGAATCAGTATTTGCGCTAATTAAATAACCATACTCATGGTCGGTTGCATTAAGTGATAGGGTTTCTATCAAACTCAATCAAAGATAAATTCCAGTCGGACTTTATTTTGCACAAAAATAGTGTTTACAATCCTTTGGATGTAGCTATTCGGATCGAAATGGATTGAATTTCATCAACTTTTTTTACACAATTCATACAATCCATGTTGTGGGTTGTGTCAGTAAATAAATCGCGCCAGAACGAGCGCACTAGCTGCAATTTGTATCTATTTCCAGTTATTTGATTTTCGATTGCATTCGATAGATTGTTTCTCGTTCATCTGTTGAGCTGACGAATCCGCGAGCGGAATAAATTTCAATTGGTATTTTATTTACGCAGTGTCCACTGAGCTGTCGGTAACAACGGGGAACATTTGATCGTGGAAAAAATTTTAATCACCAAAGAATAACAGATCCCTTATCAGAACAACGTTAAACAAATATACCCATCGTGCGAGTGAAGGCGAGGCGAAACGATTCAATCAACTGCACAAGGCTCATTCTCACCCCTCAACCTAACCTCGTCCGGATCATTTTCGTGGCCACGAATGTGTCACTTTTTTATAGCAGCACTATTATGGACAGGAGTTTGGTTTGCTGCGCAAAAACCGAGCGGTTTCATGCGCGGATAATACTTCGCAGAATTTGGATGGTGGGGGATGACACTTCGGGGAAACATCGGGGTCTGAAATCCAATGCTTCATCAACAGCAAACTTCCCACGGAGCATTCGCCGGTTGATTCATCAAAGTTTTCCTCGTATTTTGCGCAGTTGGAGTTCACCGAATGTAGAAATTGAATTAACTCAGAGGAGAGAGCCAAACTCATCTGCCCTATACCCAATTGCTATACCTGCAAAAGTGCCACGTGTCGAAGCATTCCTTTTCATTACAAACTAGCGGACCCGGCAAACTTCGTACCGCCCAAAATTTATTTTTCGTTATCACATCCACGTTTTCTTACTAAGCGCTGTTCATGGGTCCAATCGCAGAATTGTTCATTGATTGAACTTCTTATCTACCCTTTCAAATTACCTTTTACTATAAAATTCACAGTACTTCTACCAAAACTCGACATTATAATATCAGATTATTTTCAGACACAATTCTCTCTCAAGATTTTTTACCACTTGCAAATAACATGTTTATCCGTTACGTTTCCTGCCAAATTTGGTTTTATTAACTTGATTAATTCTCGAGTAATGCAGAAACTTGTGTTTCATTTGTATAGCAGAACCAGCCCCATCCCGCTTCCCCTTAAGAGAAGGGGGAGGAGTATCTAACCAGCATAGATTCATTTATTGCACCCTAAAACCTCCACATGCCAAATTTCATTTCATTTGTTCGATTAGTTCTCGAGTAATGCAGAAATTTGTGTTTCATTTGTTTGGCAGCCCCCCCTTAGAGAGGGGGGTGGGGTGTCTAACCACCATAGAATTATTTATTGCACCCTTAAACCTCCATATGCCTAATTTGGTGTCATTTGCTTGATTAATTCTCGAGTAATGCAGAAATTTGTGCTTCATTCGTATGGCAGCTCCCCCTAAGAGAGCTCCCCCAGAAATTTGTGTTTCATTTGTCTCAAACTGTCACGAAATCAGACAAACAGAAAGACAGAAAGACATCACTCCATTTTTATATATAATATATAGACATAAGATAGGAAATGCGTTATTTCGCCTGAAAATCCATTTCCACTTACGAACAAAGATCAATTTCGATAGCGCAAATCTCGAATGGACTAACAACGCTTATTATGATGTAATTTTCGAACATGTGGGAATTCAGTTTTCCGAGTTTTCCGACCTTCCTTCAGGATTTTCCGAAAAATTTTGGATTTTTCTCTCCACATTGATCTATGGGAAGAGACGAATACAACAAAATATAGGAGGCTAAAATCGAACAATCCCTTTTCCGGGTTTTCCGCTTAACAACAGATTTTGCCTTACATTTTTATTTATATAAATATAAGATATGGAAATGCGACATTTCGCCTGAAAATCCATTTCCACTTACGAACAAAGATGAATTTCGATAGCGCAAACATCGAATGGACTAACAACACTTATTATCATGTAATTTTCGAACATGTGGGAATTAAATTTTCCGAATTTTCCGACCTTCCTTCAGTATTTTCCGAAAATTTTCCGATTTTTCTCTCCACCATATTGATCTATGGGAAGAGACGAATACAACAGAATATAGGAGGCTAAAATCGGACCATTCCTTCCTCGGGTTTTCCGCTTACCAACAGATTTTACCTTACATTTTTATTCATATAGATATGTTTTATATATTCAATAAATTATATACACTCTGTCCAACTTCTATGAGACCAGGTTGCTGCTTTGTGTCTTTGTGAACAAACAATGCTTCAATTTATATTCTAGTGTGTAGGTATTGGTGACTGCCATACACTGCTTGATTTTTATATGTGTGTGTGCAAGCGCTGAACGTAAACGAATGTTTTCGTTTTTTCAACTGTCAAGTTTCTATAAATCCAGTTACATTTTCCGTTGTTTTAGTTGTTTTGATCAATTAAACCTGAAAAATGCCGAAGAGAAAAGTCCTCACGGAGAGAAAACAGAGACAAATCGATGCATTTCACCAAAAAAAATGTTGGTATCAGAGAAATTTCTCGTTGGATTGGACGATCCAATCAAGTAGTGCTCAATTATTTGGTGAATCCTCAATGATACGGTAAGAAGAAGAGAGCTCCACATAAGTCGAAGCTCTCTGACCGGGATAAGCGGGAAATAGCTACACATGTGCAGATAAAGCAATATTTCACCTGCTTAACTGCTCGGGTGACAATTCATCAAATTAAATAATTAAAAAAACTCACATAAAGAAGGCTTGAAAGGTTAAAACTCCTCATCTTACACCATCTCACTTCGGAAGACGTCTGAGTTTTGCCAAAGCTCACATGAACCGACAGTGGGACATGGTTTGGTGTGTCAAAGAATGTTTCCAAAAGAATACATTTTGCAATGTACCATAACGAAAAGTTCTTCAAAACGGGTATTGGCGTGATTTACGGAAGAAGGAACAGTATTTTTCAACCAGGAATTTTGGAGGAGGCTTGTGCATGGTTTGGGCGGGATTCTGTGCAACCGTAAAGCTCAAGACAGCTTTTACATCATTCAAGGATTACACACATGTTCTGGAATACTCTCTCTTACCGTTTTTGCGTAGATATCGCCACAAAAAATCACATTCCAGCAAAACAATGCTTCTTTTCATACCAGCAAGTAAACTAAGCAATGGATTAAGGACCAAAACCCTAATTTTTTGGACTGGCCGGCTCGCTCTCCAGACTTGAATCCTGTTGAAAGACTTAGGAGGGATCCTTGTACGCAGAATCTACACTGAACGAAAATGGTACACCACGATTGAAGAACTCATGGTCGCAATTTCCGAAAAATAGATAAACATCAAGAAATCCGTTCAGCAGAATTTGATAAATAGATTTCCAACACGATTTTTTTAGGTTATTAGTCGAAATGACAAGGTTACCAATTATTGACATGTAAATCAGCCTATCGTTTTGAATTTTTCATTGATAATACTTATGAACTTTGAAGTGGTCTTATAGAAACTGGACAGCTGAAATTGTCACATTTAAGCACAATAAATAAACAAACAACTCCTTTGAACGGAATTGACGTTAAATATACTTTATTCTAAGCAGTGTACAATGTATGAATGTATCTTGTTGAAATTCTAACTGTTTGTGTTGCAACGAAATAGAATCAGGGTGGTTTTATAGAAGTTTGACAGAGTGTATATAGCAACACTTTATTCTCGAGCTATTCAGGGGCCATCGTCATGGCTGTGTGATCTTGGAATTCTAACTTATTCACAGATTCGACTTCCAAATTCAAATCCTCAATGTAACCAATGTAACCTCCAATAAAAGTTCTCCTTACAGATATTTTTTTTTATTCTCAAGTCCAACCAAGATTTCTATTATACATGAATATTTGAATATATATATGTCATCTTTAGATTATTGATCTATACTTCAGAATTCGTCAACAGTAAACGAGTTTCAGTGCAATTTTGTGCACTATTTACTAAGTTATCGAATGAATGTCTCTATAATAAAAGCTATTTTACTCTATAGTTACGCATTATTGTCGTATTGGAAGTATTCCGTGATTCATGTGATTCAATGATTCAATTTACATATGAATAGCCCTAAAAAGTTCCAACAAATCGTTCATACATCGGACAACTTTTTCATGTTCCCTTCCTACTAACATTAGAATAAGTTAAATTGTAAATACATATTAGATGTAAGGATAGTTTTAAGAATTGAGTGTGAAGTGTCAGTGTGAATGAGAAAGTGAATGTGAATGTGAGTGCGAGTTTAAACACACATCTCCTTACATCCCATCCTTTTCCTAATGAAAATGTGTCACCCTTCTAAACTCGAGTCGACCGCGAGTAATCGGTTTCCTATTTCATTAACCATAGAATTAAGGAAACAACATGTTGATATATGCTAGTTGAAATATAGTTAAGAGTTTGGCTCCATTAAACTTATGTAACTGAGCCTGTAAAAATAAACGGATTAATAAAAAAAAAAACTTTTTCATGTTTTCTTCGAAAAAAATACAACAAATCCTAATTTTGTTCAAAGTCAAGATAGCGATATAGTGTTTTCGAAAAAGTTTAAATTTTATTAAAACATGAACTTTTGTCGAAGACTTCATCTTTCTATCTTTAATAGTTTTTGGAATACAAGTCATTTTTTTTCCGAATTGGAAATCTCTCTATTTTTTTCCGAATTGGAAATGGAAATTGGAAATTAAAATTCATTTTTCTCAAAAGCATGTTTACTATGCTTTTGAGAAAAATGAATTTTAATTTCCAATTCTTTTTTATGAAATTCTGTTTTGAAAACTTATTTGATAGTTTTTAATGAAAGCATGAATAATTTCTTACATTTTATTCTTGAACCAAAATTAAGAAGGTCTTTGAGTAAGTTTTTGAGTAAGGATTTTTGAGTAAGTTTTTGAGTAGGGATTTTCCGAAAAAAGTTGAGAAAAACTCAAAATTAAAACAAAATCACTAAAGAACTATAAGACAAACATCGGAAGATGAGCACTTTTACAGGGACAGATTTTTTCCAACCTCTTCATGCTTTTTTTTTTTTAAATACTTTTAATGTTAATTTCGGAACATTTTTGTGTATAAATTATTTCATGTTCTGCAATTTTTTTTCATGTTACACACAAAAATGTTACGAGTTATACATTACTGTTTCAGTAGCTCATATACTCTCTATATAATGCCACGTATTCCAAAAGTTATAAAAGATAGAAAGTTGATGTCTTCTACAAAATTTAATATTATAAAAAGATAGGCTTTATCGCTTAGGATTAGTAGTGATTTTATCAAAGAAAACATAAAAAAAAAATTTAATACGAATTTTTTCCCCTGTAAAAGTGCCCTTTTTCCGATGTATGGGTGACTTGTTGGAAATTTTAGGGGCTATTAATATTAGGGACACATATTTTTTTTAGAATTAAAAAAAAAGTTATTTAAGAAAAATTAATTTTATTTTTCAAACAATTAAGTGTAATTTTTATTTGAAAAACATTGAAAATTTTTTTTTTAATTCAAACAATTACCAACATTTTGTCTTTTGACCAGAATTTAGTAGACAACATAGTTTGTTAAGTTTTAGATTTTTGTAAAAAATAAAGAATTTTTTTTTGGCTTTTAGAAAATTTCAAGTATGAAAAGTTGCCAAATGACCAATGTATTTCTACCAAAAACGTTTCACTGCAATCTGAGATGGTGTGTTCGAGTCGAGTTGGCATGAAATTCGTCTTAAGTCTAAAAAAAATATTACTACATAACTCATTTACTTTAGTCTAATTACCCTATACATAACTACAGAACAATCTTTCATAAAAGGTATAATTTATTCTTTCGTTCTTCTTCGATAATTATCCTGGTCTAGAACAGCGCCTGTGGTGGGTCGTAAGAACTACATCGCCAGGTGATGTAGCATTGATATCCTTTGGTATTGAGTGCCTTCTTGCTATGTTTATAGCTCCTGTAGTGATCTGATCTCAACGATTAATAAGATCTGCTTATGTAATAGAAAAGAAAGGGAGAATGGAAAAGTAGGGGTAAGAGAATCAGATTAAATAATAATATTTGCGCTTCTTAGGAAGACATTCATGGGGAACATAAAATTAAGATTTCGTCAGGCTAAGATATCACGAACTGGCATGGGTGAGTGTACTCCTCGAACCTCTAAATCGGTAACCAGTTTGGATTTTTCATTGCAAAATTCACAACATGACCAAATTCTTAGATAATATCCAAATACAAAGCAAATTGATTTTTCATTTTTTGCCGAGAGAGGGTTTATAGATGACTTTTTTCGATCGATCATTAAATTATCCCGGATTCGTGCATCGTTCGTAACTTAAAGAGGTGTTAAAAATGAAGGTAAATCATTGTTTGGCTGCGGTTTCTACCACCCACGCCACCATTCGGATTTTTGTTGCAAGTAAGGGTCTGAATAATATGATTCGTGGATTTTTTTCTTCGGGGATTATGTTTTTGGTATCGTTGGAGATGTAATTTTTTTAATAGGTACTGGGAAGTGTCAGTGCTACCAAACATTTGCATTAAGGGGGTATTCTAGTGTAGAGAAACGATTTTCTGACAGTTTTTCGAGCAGCGTAGAAATAAAACAAGGAATATTTGTAGAATCCATTATACCATTATTTGTTTATCTATCTCTTAGCAATAAAACAAAAGTTTAACGGGAAAAAATATTCATAACCACAATATTTACAAGCTGATGAAGTAAGGGAGTTAACAAAAGTTGGTTATCTGAAACAAAAAATCGAACAGATTCTAAATCAGTGAAAGTGCCGCTATCGCATGAACCTCGGATTAGGTAAAAACATGTTTTTTGACAAAATGGCGGCCGTTTGAAGAGAAAATTGCTGTTTAAAACGTTTTTTCTTTCGTTTCCCGATTTTTTTAAAATAGTAAAATTAAATAATCATAATTTTTTATTGGTTCATGCGATAGTGCATATTGTATTCATATAAATTCGACATGAATCGGTTCTGTGGAACTTGAGATAAACGCGTTTGAAGTTCATTGTTATGGCCGTACCAGGTTAGATACTGCATCACTAAAATGGCTAGAGCTCGGTAAATAATAGGATTTTCGAAAAGTCCTTTCTGGGGTATGTTCTTGAATGCGTAGCCTTCAGATATATGACGTAAATTTTGTTTTTTTCAAATTTCTAGACTAGAACACTGCCTTAAACATTTAATGTTTTCAACTTCTAGAATGTTTGTTCTCGCTGGAATAATTTCGTAGTCCTACGTTAACAACGCGGTCAGGTCTTGGGTTAACTCACTATGTAAGATTACGAACAGTTATCTCTAGTCGTCTATCTAGGAGACTAGTCAAAAGCACACAAATCTTTCATTTGAAAACATAAAAGAAAGCCGCACTTCTAGCAATGAAAACATACACTTTTGAACTACGCCAATTCAATCATCTACAATTACGACTGTTCCTCAGTGTGTCGATTAGCAATGGCCACGCGGTTTACCCACGCGAATGAGATTCTGTTTCGTGTTACGGCGACTCAACTCTGCGCTCAAGCGGAAGATTAGCATCACAACTAAAACCGTCCGTGAAATGTCTTCATCACAAGAACAACTCGGACAAACTTTTCCCTTTTTTTCTCGCTGCATAATTACACCCGATAGCGGAACGAAAATGAATTTTAATTTCCAATTCTTTTTTATGAAATTCTGTTTTGAAAACTTATTTGATAGTTTTTAATGAAAGCATGAATAATTTCTTACATTTTATTCTTGAACCAAAATTAAGAAGGTCTTTGAGTAAGTTTTTGAGTAAGGATTTTTGAGTAAGTTTTTGAGTAGGGATTTTCCGAAAAAAGTTGAGAAAAACTCAAAATTAAAACAAAATCACTAAAGAACTATAAGACAAACATCGGAAGATGAGCACTTTTACAGGGACAGATTTTTTCCAACCTCTTCATGCTTTTTTTTTTTTAAATACTTTTAATGTTAATTTCGGAACATTTTTGTGTATAAATTATTTCATGTTCTGCAATTTTTTTTCATGTTACACACAAAAATGTTACGAGTTATACATTACTGTTTCAGTAGCTCATATACTCTCTATATAATGCCACGTATTCCAAAAGTTATAAAAGATAGAAAGTTGATGTCTTCTACAAAATTTAATATTATAAAAAGATAGGCTTTATCGCTTAGGATTAGTAGTGATTTTATCAAAGAAAACATAAAAAAAAAATTTAATACGAATTTTTTCCCCTGTAAAAGTGCCCTTTTTCCGATGTATGGGTGACTTGTTGGAAATTTTAGGGGCTATTAATATTAGGGACACATATTTTTTTTAGAATTAAAAAAAAAGTTATTTAAGAAAAATTAATTTTATTTTTCAAACAATTAAGTGTAATTTTTATTTGAAAAACATTGAAAATTTTTTTTTTAATTCAAACAATTACCAACATTTTGTCTTTTGACCAGAATTTAGTAGACAACATAGTTTGTTAAGTTTTAGATTTTTGTAAAAAATAAAGAATTTTTTTTTGGCTTTTAGAAAATTTCAAGTATGAAAAGTTGCCAAATGACCAATGTATTTCTACCAAAAACGTTTCACTGCAATCTGAGATGGTGTGTTCGAGTCGAGTTGGCATGAAATTCGTCTTAAGTCTAAAAAAAATATTACTACATAACTCATTTACTTTAGTCTAATTACCCTATACATAACTACAGAACAATCTTTCATAAAAGGTATAATTTATTCTTTCGTTCTTCTTCGATAATTATCCTGGTCTAGAACAGCGCCTGTGGTGGGTCGTAAGAACTACATCGCCAGGTGATGTAGCATTGATATCCTTTGGTATTGAGTGCCTTCTTGCTATGTTTATAGCTCCTGTAGTGATCTGATCTCAACGATTAATAAGATCTGCTTATGTAATAGAAAAGAAAGGGAGAATGGAAAAGTAGGGGTAAGAGAATCAGATTAAATAATAATATTTGCGCTTCTTAGGAAGACATTCATGGGGAACATAAAATTAAGATTTCGTCAGGCTAAGATATCACGAACTGGCATGGGTGAGTGTACTCCTCGAACCTCTAAATCGGTAACCAGTTTGGATTTTTCATTGCAAAATTCACAACATGACCAAATTCTTAGATAATATCCAAATACAAAGCAAATTGATTTTTCATTTTTTGCCGAGAGAGGGTTTATAGATGACTTTTTTCGATCGATCATTAAATTATCCCGGATTCGTGCATCGTTCGTAACTTAAAGAGGTGTTAAAAATGAAGGTAAATCATTGTTTGGCTGCGGTTTCTACCACCCACGCCACCATTCGGATTTTTGTTGCAAGTAAGGGTCTGAATAATATGATTCGTGGATTTTTTTCTTCGGGGATTATGTTTTTGGTATCGTTGGAGATGTAATTTTTTTAATAGGTACTGGGAAGTGTCAGTGCTACCAAACATTTGCATTAAGGGGGTATTCTAGTGTAGAGAAACGATTTTCTGACAGTTTTTCGAGCAGCGTAGAAATAAAACAAGGAATATTTGTAGAATCCATTATACCATTATTTGTTTATCTATCTCTTAGCAATAAAACAAAAGTTTAACGGGAAAAAATATTCATAACCACAATATTTACAAGCTGATGAAGTAAGGGAGTTAACAAAAGTTGGTTATCTGAAACAAAAAATCGAACAGATTCTAAATCAGTGAAAGTGCCGCTATCGCATGAACCTCGGATTAGGTAAAAACATGTTTTTTGACAAAATGGCGGCCGTTTGAAGAGAAAATTGCTGTTTAAAACGTTTTTTCTTTCGTTTCCCGATTTTTTTAAAATAGTAAAATTAAATAATCATAATTTTTTATTGGTTCATGCGATAGTGCATATTGTATTCATATAAATTCGACATGAATCGGTTCTGTGGAACTTGAGATAAACGCGTTTGAAGTTCATTGTTATGGCCGTACCAGGTTAGATACTGCATCACTAAAATGGCTAGAGCTCGGTAAATAATAGGATTTTCGAAAAGTCCTTTCTGGGGTATGTTCTTGAATGCGTAGCCTTCAGATATATGACGTAAATTTTGTTTTTTTCAAATTTCTAGACTAGAACACTGCCTTAAACATTTAATGTTTTCAACTTCTAGAATGTTTGTTCTCGCTGGAATAATTTCGTAGTCCTACGTTAACAACGCGGTCAGGTCTTGGGTTAACTCACTATGTAAGATTACGAACAGTTATCTCTAGTCGTCTATCTAGGAGACTAGTCAAAAGCACACAAATCTTTCATTTGAAAACATAAAAGAAAGCCGCACTTCTAGCAATGAAAACATACACTTTTGAACTACGCCAATTCAATCATCTACAATTACGACTGTTCCTCAGTGTGTCGATTAGCAATGGCCACGCGGTTTACCCACGCGAATGAGATTCTGTTTCGTGTTACGGCGACTCAACTCTGCGCTCAAGCGGAAGATTAGCATCACAACTAAAACCGTCCGTGAAATGTCTTCATCACAAGAACAACTCGGACAAACTTTTCCCTTTTTTTCTCGCTGCATAATTACACCCGATAGCGGAACGAAAATGAATTTTAATTTCCAATTCTTTTTTATGAAATTCTGTTTTGAAAACTTATTTGATAGTTTTTAATGAAAGCATGAATAATTTCTTACATTTTATTCTTGAACCAAAATTAAGAAGGTCTTTGAGTAAGTTTTTGAGTAAGGATTTTTGAGTAAGTTTTTGAGTAGGGATTTTCCGAAAAAAGTTGAGAAAAACTCAAAATTAAAACAAAATCACTAAAGAACTATAAGACAAACATCGGAAGATGAGCACTTTTACAGGGACAGATTTTTTCCAACCTCTTCATGCTTTTTTTTTTTTAAATACTTTTAATGTTAATTTCGGAACATTTTTGTGTATAAATTATTTCATGTTCTGCAATTTTTTTTCATGTTACACACAAAAATGTTACGAGTTATACATTACTGTTTCAGTAGCTCATATACTCTCTATATAATGCCACGTATTCCAAAAGTTATAAAAGATAGAAAGTTGATGTCTTCTACAAAATTTAATATTATAAAAAGATAGGCTTTATCGCTTAGGATTAGTAGTGATTTTATCAAAGAAAACATAAAAAAAAAATTTAATACGAATTTTTTCCCCTGTAAAAGTGCCCTTTTTCCGATGTATGGGTGACTTGTTGGAAATTTTAGGGGCTATTAATATTAGGGACACATATTTTTTTTAGAATTAAAAAAAAAGTTATTTAAGAAAAATTAATTTTATTTTTCAAACAATTAAGTGTAATTTTTATTTGAAAAACATTGAAAATTTTTTTTTTAATTCAAACAATTACCAACATTTTGTCTTTTGACCAGAATTTAGTAGACAACATAGTTTGTTAAGTTTTAGATTTTTGTAAAAAATAAAGAATTTTTTTTTGGCTTTTAGAAAATTTCAAGTATGAAAAGTTGCCAAATGACCAATGTATTTCTACCAAAAACGTTTCACTGCAATCTGAGATGGTGTGTTCGAGTCGAGTTGGCATGAAATTCGTCTTAAGTCTAAAAAAAATATTACTACATAACTCATTTACTTTAGTCTAATTACCCTATACATAACTACAGAACAATCTTTCATAAAAGGTATAATTTATTCTTTCGTTCTTCTTCGATAATTATCCTGGTCTAGAACAGCGCCTGTGGTGGGTCGTAAGAACTACATCGCCAGGTGATGTAGCATTGATATCCTTTGGTATTGAGTGCCTTCTTGCTATGTTTATAGCTCCTGTAGTGATCTGATCTCAACGATTAATAAGATCTGCTTATGTAATAGAAAAGAAAGGGAGAATGGAAAAGTAGGGGTAAGAGAATCAGATTAAATAATAATATTTGCGCTTCTTAGGAAGACATTCATGGGGAACATAAAATTAAGATTTCGTCAGGCTAAGATATCACGAACTGGCATGGGTGAGTGTACTCCTCGAACCTCTAAATCGGTAACCAGTTTGGATTTTTCATTGCAAAATTCACAACATGACCAAATTCTTAGATAATATCCAAATACAAAGCAAATTGATTTTTCATTTTTTGCCGAGAGAGGGTTTATAGATGACTTTTTTCGATCGATCATTAAATTATCCCGGATTCGTGCATCGTTCGTAACTTAAAGAGGTGTTAAAAATGAAGGTAAATCATTGTTTGGCTGCGGTTTCTACCACCCACGCCACCATTCGGATTTTTGTTGCAAGTAAGGGTCTGAATAATATGATTCGTGGATTTTTTTCTTCGGGGATTATGTTTTTGGTATCGTTGGAGATGTAATTTTTTTAATAGGTACTGGGAAGTGTCAGTGCTACCAAACATTTGCATTAAGGGGGTATTCTAGTGTAGAGAAACGATTTTCTGACAGTTTTTCGAGCAGCGTAGAAATAAAACAAGGAATATTTGTAGAATCCATTATACCATTATTTGTTTATCTATCTCTTAGCAATAAAACAAAAGTTTAACGGGAAAAAATATTCATAACCACAATATTTACAAGCTGATGAAGTAAGGGAGTTAACAAAAGTTGGTTATCTGAAACAAAAAATCGAACAGATTCTAAATCAGTGAAAGTGCCGCTATCGCATGAACCTCGGATTAGGTAAAAACATGTTTTTTGACAAAATGGCGGCCGTTTGAAGAGAAAATTGCTGTTTAAAACGTTTTTTCTTTCGTTTCCCGATTTTTTTAAAATAGTAAAATTAAATAATCATAATTTTTTATTGGTTCATGCGATAGTGCATATTGTATTCATATAAATTCGACATGAATCGGTTCTGTGGAACTTGAGATAAACGCGTTTGAAGTTCATTGTTATGGCCGTACCAGGTTAGATACTGCATCACTAAAATGGCTAGAGCTCGGTAAATAATAGGATTTTCGAAAAGTCCTTTCTGGGGTATGTTCTTGAATGCGTAGCCTTCAGATATATGACGTAAATTTTGTTTTTTTCAAATTTCTAGACTAGAACACTGCCTTAAACATTTAATGTTTTCAACTTCTAGAATGTTTGTTCTCGCTGGAATAATTTCGTAGTCCTACGTTAACAACGCGGTCAGGTCTTGGGTTAACTCACTATGTAAGATTACGAACAGTTATCTCTAGTCGTCTATCTAGGAGACTAGTCAAAAGCACACAAATCTTTCATTTGAAAACATAAAAGAAAGCCGCACTTCTAGCAATGAAAACATACACTTTTGAACTACGCCAATTCAATCATCTACAATTACGACTGTTCCTCAGTGTGTCGATTAGCAATGGCCACGCGGTTTACCCACGCGAATGAGATTCTGTTTCGTGTTACGGCGACTCAACTCTGCGCTCAAGCGGAAGATTAGCATCACAACTAAAACCGTCCGTGAAATGTCTTCATCACAAGAACAACTCGGACAAACTTTTCCCTTTTTTTCTCGCTGCATAATTACACCCGATAGCGGAACGAAAATGAATTTTAATTTCCAATTCTTTTTTATGAAATTCTGTTTTGAAAACTTATTTGATAGTTTTTAATGAAAGCATGAATAATTTCTTACATTTTATTCTTGAACCAAAATTAAGAAGGTCTTTGAGTAAGTTTTTGAGTAAGGATTTTTGAGTAAGTTTTTGAGTAGGGATTTTCCGAAAAAAGTTGAGAAAAACTCAAAATTAAAACAAAATCACTAAAGAACTATAAGACAAACATCGGAAGATGAGCACTTTTACAGGGACAGATTTTTTCCAACCTCTTCATGCTTTTTTTTTTTTAAATACTTTTAATGTTAATTTCGGAACATTTTTGTGTATAAATTATTTCATGTTCTGCAATTTTTTTTCATGTTACACACAAAAATGTTACGAGTTATACATTACTGTTTCAGTAGCTCATATACTCTCTATATAATGCCACGTATTCCAAAAGTTATAAAAGATAGAAAGTTGATGTCTTCTACAAAATTTAATATTATAAAAAGATAGGCTTTATCGCTTAGGATTAGTAGTGATTTTATCAAAGAAAACATAAAAAAAAAATTTAATACGAATTTTTTCCCCTGTAAAAGTGCCCTTTTTCCGATGTATGGGTGACTTGTTGGAAATTTTAGGGGCTATTAATATTAGGGACACATATTTTTTTTAGAATTAAAAAAAAAGTTATTTAAGAAAAATTAATTTTATTTTTCAAACAATTAAGTGTAATTTTTATTTGAAAAACATTGAAAATTTTTTTTTTAATTCAAACAATTACCAACATTTTGTCTTTTGACCAGAATTTAGTAGACAACATAGTTTGTTAAGTTTTAGATTTTTGTAAAAAATAAAGAATTTTTTTTTGGCTTTTAGAAAATTTCAAGTATGAAAAGTTGCCAAATGACCAATGTATTTCTACCAAAAACGTTTCACTGCAATCTGAGATGGTGTGTTCGAGTCGAGTTGGCATGAAATTCGTCTTAAGTCTAAAAAAAATATTACTACATAACTCATTTACTTTAGTCTAATTACCCTATACAGAACTACAGAACAATCTTTCATAAAAGGTATAATTTATTCTTTCGTTCTTCTTCGATAATTATCCTGGTCTAGAACAGCGCCTGTGGTGGGTCGTAAGAACTACATCGCCAGGTGATGTAGCATTGATATCCTTTGGTATTGAGTGCCTTCTTGCTATGTTTATAGCTCCTGTAGTGATCTGATCTCAACGATTAATAAGATCTGCTTATGTAATAGAAAAGAAAGGGAGAATGGAAAAGTAGGGGTAAGAGAATCAGATTAAATAATAATATTTGCGCTTCTTAGGAAGACATTCATGGGGAACATAAAATTAAGATTTCGTCAGGCTAAGATATCACGAACTGGCATGGGTGAGTGTACTCCTCGAACCTCTAAATCGGTAACCAGTTTGGATTTTTCATTGCAAAATTCACAACATGACCAAATTCTTAGATAATATCCAAATACAAAGCAAATTGATTTTTCATTTTTTGCCGAGAGAGGGTTTATAGATGACTTTTTTCGATCGATCATTAAATTATCCCGGATTCGTGCATCGTTCGTAACTTAAAGAGGTGTTAAAAATGAAGGTAAATCATTGTTTGGCTGCGGTTTCTACCACCCACGCCACCATTCGGATTTTTGTTGCAAGTAAGGGTCTGAATAATATGATTCGTGGATTTTTTTCTTCGGGGATTATGTTTTTGGTATCGTTGGAGATGTAATTTTTTTAATAGGTACTGGGAAGTGTCAGTGCTACCAAACATTTGCATTAAGGGGGTATTCTAGTGTAGAGAAACGATTTTCTGACAGTTTTTCGAGCAGCGTAGAAATAAAACAAGGAATATTTGTAGAATCCATTATACCATTATTTGTTTATCTATCTCTTAGCAATAAAACAAAAGTTTAACGGGAAAAAATATTCATAACCACAATATTTACAAGCTGATGAAGTAAGGGAGTTAACAAAAGTTGGTTATCTGAAACAAAAAATCGAACAGATTCTAAATCAGTGAAAGTGCCGCTATCGCATGAACCTCGGATTAGGTAAAAACATGTTTTTTGACAAAATGGCGGCCGTTTGAAGAGAAAATTGCTGTTTAAAACGTTTTTTCTTTCGTTTCCCGATTTTTTTAAAATAGTAAAATTAAATAATCATAATTTTTTATTGGTTCATGCGATAGTGCATATTGTATTCATATAAATTCGACATGAATCGGTTCTGTGGAACTTGAGATAAACGCGTTTGAAGTTCATTGTTATGGCCGTACCAGGTTAGATACTGCATCACTAAAATGGCTAGAGCTCGGTAAATAATAGGATTTTCGAAAAGTCCTTTCTGGGGTATGTTCTTGAATGCGTAGCCTTCAGATATATGACGTAAATTTTGTTTTTTTCAAATTTCTAGACTAGAACACTGCCTTAAACATTTAATGTTTTCAACTTCTAGAATGTTTGTTCTCGCTGGAATAATTTCGTAGTCCTACGTTAACAACGCGGTCAGGTCTTGGGTTAACTCACTATGTAAGATTACGAACAGTTATCTCTAGTCGTCTATCTAGGAGACTAGTCAAAAGCACACAAATCTTTCATTTGAAAACATAAAAGAAAGCCGCACTTCTAGCAATGAAAACATACACTTTTGAACTACGCCAATTCAATCATCTACAATTACGACTGTTCCTCAGTGTGTCGATTAGCAATGGCCACGCGGTTTACCCACGCGAATGAGATTCTGTTTCGTGTTACGGCGACTCAACTCTGCGCTCAAGCGGAAGATTAGCATCACAACTAAAACCGTCCGTGAAATGTCTTCATCACAAGAACAACTCGGACAAACTTTTCCCTTTTTTTCTCGCTGCATAATTACACCCGATAGCGGAACGAAATTGGAAGAACCATAATCATAGTCAGTGAGCCGAGACGCGCGCGCGGAAAGAAAAGCTGTTTCGAGGGAACAGCAAAAACTCGCGGATTATCTTCGCCTTCAATGACTTCGTTCACTGCTTGTTGCGCTGACTGAGTGGAAGGAGCGTGGCAGAAAAACCCTAAACCATACAACCGACAGGCGAAAGTTTTCTAATATCTAACAAACTTTCACCCGGCATTGGGAAGTGTATCGGGTCTAGGTGTATCATCACGGCGAAAGTTCCTTCGCCCGCCTTTGTTGTCGGATTCTTGCTAATTCTTCGTGCGAAGGATGGAAGGTAATCTTCCCTTTCTTAAATCACAGATACCACCACGGCTGGAAATGGATGTTCTGTGCACACAGTCAGACTAAGTCAGATCCGGAGTACTCAAGGACGGTGGACATTTGGGCTCCGATAAGGACGGATGCCTTTTTCGCATTGTGTCTCTCCGCCAATCCCTTCGAGGTGAATTGATAAGCGCAACGCAGGGCATGAAGGAAGCGGAAAGGACGCACAAACGCGCGCTAGAAAAAAAAATGGTTGAGATATTTTCTAGGATTCATTTTTATGGTCGTTCAGCTGCGATGAAACGCAAAAGTACCTCCCTGCTTCGTTCATCCCGAAATCTTCTCACGGAAAGCCCGGCGGGAGGTGGGCGAGAGGTGAAAAGCCAACACAAAAAGGTTCGGTGGATGGGTGGCAAGAAATAAGTCAGACATATTGCGTCTATCATATTTCATAAGATAGGATAGGGGAATTAAGAGTCGTGCTGAGATAAGATAGAAGGAAATCATAAATATACATTTGTGCTACTGTTGCGAGTTGTGTTTTTTTCCCTTCATCTTTTCACTCTTTTATTTGCTCCGCTAGCAATGCTGCATTGGGCACTTTGGAGCTTGTTTTATCCGTTGCTGGCACTTCATTCGCAGAAAGTATCATCTTGAGATGTTTCTCGGCGAGATTGTTTACTGCTGGCTCCGCCACTGAAGAAACGACATCGAGAAGCTCCGACAACGGAAACGTGGATGACGTTCATAAGGAAACCCACAGAAACGGGAGAACTAAGCCTTGCCTGTCTGTCTGCCAGTTTATCTTGGACTGGGTGTTTGTGTATGTGTGTGTGTGTGTGTTTTTGTGGACCGGTGGGGATCGAATCATGTAATTTTGAAAAAAAAAGTTCCACTCCATCATGAAAATGCTCGTTCCGGACAACTGTTCCCACCGGGATCAAGGCAATGAAGGGAAATAAATGTACGATAGTCGACTCTCTGGGAACAAAATATTGGACGTGATTGGAAGGTATCGCTTCTGGGTTGTAGCTGCCACAAAGCCTGAATATGTTATCTTCCGCTGCGCTCTAATTGCTAATACATTAGCGCACAGAACGAGTCGAGACTACGCATTCCCGTTCCATTAGGTACCGCTTCATTACTGCTTCGGAATTGCTTTAAACCTGTGCTTCATACACGGGATCGCCATTAAATCACGATGTTGCTCGACGACTTTCATCCTTCGTTCTGGCATCTCACTTCGGGGAGGCGGGAGCAACCTTGCCGTTATCCGAGTGCACGACACAACACACGTAGGAGATGCAATTACTTAAACCTTCTTTACGAACTAAGTACGGATGCACGATTCAATATGAATCCTTCTCATCTCGGGTCGCTTTCTCCCACTTGAAACGGGGCGGAGAATGGCACTCTGGGACTTTGTGTCTTTGAGCGTTAAGGATCAGGCAACATACAAGGCTCGTTGAGTGCGGCGAGTAATGTTGTTGGCAAATTAAGCTTGCCTCGGAGAACATAATTAGCACCGCCATATCTATACTGCTCTGCTCCCGGTTTATATGCAATGTATGGGCGTGCAGTCAGTCCTGGTGGATCCCTTCATTTGGAGCAAGTTGCTGCCCGGGATGCAAGGATATGCAAATGGCAATGTGGCATACGGTGGCCGTTCGTTCCACGAGGCTACACTAGTTTCGGCCTAAGCGCTAGATTTGTGCGTGTTTGTATCTCATCTGGAAGTGATCGAAAACTGTGTCATCGATTTCGTCGTTTGTCTGATATTCCATTGGGTTGGAACATTTCCGTTTTAAGTTTGATAATTCCATTATGTAAAATGTTTACGACGTAGAACTTATTTCGTTCATCAGTTTTAACAATTATGAAGCAACTCAACTGGTGGCGAAACCAGGACTAGCGGTGCTACTGTGTATCTGGTGGGACTTGAAAGGAATCATCTATTATGACTTGTCTCCGTAGGACCAAACACTGCACTCAGATCTCTACTTTCTACTGTCAACAATTGGATTGTTTGAAGCATGATTAGATTTCCCATTTTTGGATAGACCAAAAACGACCACAATTGGCCAACAGAAAAGGTGTTGTGTTCCATTAGGATAAATGGAGATTTCTCATTCTATGCATCCACCATATACAGTTATACCTCGATATGAGGCAACTTTTCTCGTTACGTTATATCGAGTTACATTACATCGAAGAAAAAAAAAATGTTTTTTTCATTGATGCAAAACTGTTCATGATAACTCAAAAAAGCGCAAAAACTTATTTTTTATCACCCAGCAGTATTTATAAACCTTTCTTATGCCCATGCCATAATTTTTGTAGACAAACATGACAAAACTCAACATGGGTTTATGACCTAAAGATCCACTTGCACCAATCTGCTCACCTACACATCCTTCATCATCAAAACCATTGAAGATCGCAAACAGGTCGATGCTATCTACACCGATTTTTCAGCTGCCTTCGATAAACTGAATCATGCAATCATGATAGCAAAACTCGAACGTCTCGAATGTTCTAGTACTCTACTCGGCTTGATCAATTCCTACCTGGTTGGTCGCTCAATGTCTATCAAGATCGGTGACACTATATCGGAACCATTCTCAGTCACATCGGGTGCTCAACTAATCGGATGAGTTTGAATGCCGACAAATGTTCTGTCATTTCATTTGCTCGTAAACGCTCCCCATATTACTTCAGTTATACCATCGCCAATACGTCTCTCAAACGTGAGACCATCGTTAAGGATTTGGGTATTCTCCTAGATTCACGCCTAACCTTCAAAGATCACGTAGGTTATATAACCACTAAAGCTTCAAGAAGTCTTGGCTTCATCTTTCGTGCTGCGAGACAATTCACTGATGTCCACTGCCTGAAGGTTTTGTATTGCTTGTTGGTTCGATCCTCACTGGAGTATGCAGCAGTTGTATGGGCACCACACTACCAAAACGGTATACAACAAGTAGAGGCCATTCAACGCAAGTTCATCCGCTTTGCTCTCAGACGTTTGCCTTGGAATGATTCTTTCAATCTCCCACGATATGAGGATCGTTGCCAGTTAATCGATCTATATCTTCTTTTGAATCGAAAAAATGTTGCCAAGGCTAGCTTTGTGTCTGATATGTTGCAATCCCAAATCGACTGCTCTGCTTTGTTAAACGCGTTCAATTTTGATATTCGTAGTCGTACCCTTCGTTCGCACGATTTCCTTCGAATTCCGGCATTCCGCACTAACTACGGCCACAATGAGCCAATCAGTAGTATGTATCGTGTGTTTAATCTTTGTTATTGTATTTTTGATTCCCATTTGTTTATTCATTCCCAACTATGAATAAACTTACCGTTTCAAATCGATATCCTTTAATAGAGTATTAAGTTTTCTGCAAAGAACCTTCGACAGGGTTTTTTTTATTAAAATAGCAACGGTCTTTCACGTACCCCCAAAGGAAGTAATCGACGACGAGGAACGTTGAAATTCTTACCATAAGAGGACAAAGTATTAGGCTGTCAAAAAAGTCCTGCGGTATTTTTTTTTTGAATTTTCATTTGTTCATAAAACTAGTTACAATCATCTGTTTTGAGTCAAATATGCGCCGTTTTGTTCGATGACTAGTTCCCAACGAGATGCCAACTTCATAATAACCCTGTTATAGAAGCTCGCTTCCTTATTGGCAAAAAACTCGGATAGCCAATTTTCACAGGCCTCTTTTGTGGCTAACTTCTGACTACCTAGCTCGTTCGCCATGGACAAAAACAGGCAAAAGAACCTCCCATCCGAGCTCCCGGAGCTTCTGGCACGTCACCAAAGAAGTGTGTGGCCTGGCGTTGTCCTGATGGAAGACAATGCGGCCTCTGTTTATCAAAGATGGCCTCTTCTTCATGAGTGCTACCTTCAAGCGGTCCAGTTGTTGGCAGTACAGGTCCGAATTGAGCGTTTGGCCATAGAGAAGCAGCTCATAATAGATTATTCCTTGACAATCCCACCAAACACACAGCAGAACCTTCCTGGCCGTTAATAAAGGCTTGGCCACCGTCTGAGCCGCTTCAGCGGGCTTCGACCACGACCGTTTGCGCTTCACGTTGTCGTAAGTGACCCACTTTTCATCGCCAGTCACCATCCGCTTCAGAAACGGGTCGATTTTGTTGCGATTCAGCAGCGATTCACATGCGTCGATACGGTCAAAGATGTTTTTTGCGTCAATGTGTGTGGCACCCATACATCGAGCTTCTTTGTGAATCCAAGCTTCTTCAAATGGTTAATAACGGTTTGATGACTTATCCCCAGCTCTTGGCCGATGCTACGGCTGCTACAATGCCGGTCTTTCTCGGCTAATTCAGCGATTTTGTCGCAATTTTCGACGACAGGCCTTCCGGAGCGTGACGCATCTTCGACGACCTCTACACCAGAACGAAAACGTTGAAACCATCGTTGTGCGGTGGAAATGGAAACTGTATCGGGTCCATAAACTGCACAAATTTTATTGGCAGCTTGAGATGCATTTTTGCCTTTGTCATAGTAGTACTGTAAAATATGTCGGATTTTCTCTTTATTTTGCTCCATATTTGCGACACTATAACTCACGAACGACTTAACCAAACAAAACACTGTCAAGGACTATATTATAGCCCGCAACCTTTCCAACAAGCTATAGTATGACTCGATACAATGAATCCAACTAGAACTACGCGCTTACAACGACATCTCGCGGAAATACCGCAGGACTTTTTTGACAGCCTAATATTATTAAGGCTGCCGTTGCTCGAGTAATACGAATTCACTAAAAATACACGTTCTTGTAAATTGTGCATTTTGACACTAAAAACCATCCGATCAGACTGAACGAGTAGCCGAATGTTATCGTCCCGAAGTGGGGGATGCAGTATTACCATCGACGGAGCGAAAAAAAATGTTATAAAGAGCTATTAGATTAACGAAATCGACGAAATGTGAAAACATTCAGGATCGATCGCAATCATGATCCTTCCATTTGCTGGTCATTAAAACCTAAGCAGTCAATCAAGGGTAAGGATTGCTAGAGTTTATCTTTCAGCTCCTTGCAGTAGTATTACAGCGAAGATTGTTCTCTGAAGTTGGCCTGATGTACGAAGCAAAGCGTAATCGGTTGTCATCATCAACTTATGAAAATTTATTATTTACTAGCTAACCCAGCAAACTTCGTCCCACCCAAAATTTGTTTTTTGTAATCAATACCTTCAAACATTCACGTTTTCTTACTATGAGCAAGTTTATGAGTCCAATCTTCAATCCGTCCCCGTTGAATTTACTTTTTACTATAAAATTCTTAGTATTTCTAACAAAACTCATCATTATAATATCAGATTATTTTCAGACACAATTCTCGTTTTTTCAACCACTTGCAAATAACATGTTTCTCCGTTATATGGAATGAATGTTTAATACAAAAAATATGATAGAATAAAGACAGCCCTAAATCGGACAATTCCTTCCTCGAGTTCTGCTCTTATCAACACATCCGGCGATCCTTTTTTTTTGGTATCGATAGAAGAAGATATAGGAGTGCGTTTGATCACATTAAAATCCATTTCCAGTTTCGAACAATGCTCAATTTCGCTAGCGCAAACACCAATTGGACTAACAGCACTTGTCACTATGTAATTGTAAAACATGGGAATTTAATTCACCGAATTTTCCCTTTTTCCTTCAGAGTTTTCCGGAAATTTTCAATTGTCATGTTTGGTTGGAATATTTTCGGTTTAAATATGTGTAATATTTTTATGGGGCCCCCTCTCCATTCCAAAGGAAGGAGGGGTGTCACACCATTATAGAAACATTTCTCATACCCTAAAACCCTTATATCCCAAATCGTACTTGATTAGTTTTCGAGTTATGCAGAAATTTGTGTTTCATTTGTATGACAGCCCTTAGAGAAGGGGGTGGAGAGTCTAACCATCATAGAAACATTTTTTGCACCCTAAAACCTCAATATGCCAAATTGGGTTCATTTGCTTGAATAATTCTCGAGTAATGCAGGAATTTGTGTTTCATTTGTACGACAGCCCCCCACCCCCCTTAGAGAGAGCGGAGGGGTCTCAAACTATCACGAAAACCTTCCTTGGCCCCAAAAACCCCTACATACGAATTCCATGTTGGTCGGTTCAGTAGTTTCCGAGTCCATAAGAATCAGACAGACAGACAGACAGACAGACAGAAATCTATTTTATATATATATATATATATATATATATATATATATATATATATATATATATATATATATATATATATATATATATATATATATATATATATATATATATATATATATATATATATATATATATATATAGATTCATAGATACATCTGAATGGTAAACCACCGAGTAATTTTGAGTACAGTTCATAAATGAATGTTATGAGTAAGTATTAATTGGATTTTCAAAAAATCTGCCATTTTAGTAATCAAACCTTATTTATAAATATGGATAAATGATTTTGCTATGCTTTGTTAGCTAGCTAATGAGCTATTTTGCTATGATTTATGTTGTGTTAACGTCACCTTCAGTTCCATTTGTGGAAGAATGTCGGGAGTGAGAATTGAACTCGTGATCTCTGCGTGGAAGGTATGGATGTTACCACTACGCCAGATCGCCTCCAATAAGAAAATTAGAAAATTTATTAGAAAATAATGAAACAAATTCAGATGAATGTAACACGAATTGATAAACAAATTGCCTGAAGTGTTTCAATCAGCTAAATGTACCGTTCGGCGTCATTGTTTACGTTTGTACAATGTCCATCCGGTACAAATTCATACATGTATCGATATGCGTCAGAAGTTTCTAAAACTAAATAAATTCATCTTTATTGAATAATTCCGTTATCCAGATTGAGATAAAAATGAAAACTGGACGTGAAACATTTGTTTTGAAACATAATATTATTGGGTTTAGATAGGACATATTCAGAAAACATTGAGAAAAGGACCAATGCTACCCCATTTTACGGTACTTATTTGTTTGAAAACTTCCTAGAAAACATTTATTCGATATAATTTATGCTAATTAAAACTATTTATGTATTGTTTATTTTCAATTCTAAGGCATCTCAAAAAGGTACGTTATATCGAAGTTGCCTTATATCGAGGTATGACTGCAGTTGAATTTCACGCAAAAATAATGTATTTCTTTTTCCCCAACCTATTTTTTTCAAATTTTGTACAAAAAATCATCACATAATTTGCTCATGTGAAATCGAAAAACCGCTACGCGAGAGAAAATACTTTTTAACATGATGAAGAAAAAAATTAGCCCTACCGGATGTTTAGACCATGATATAAATAAAATCGTCAGGTGAAAAAAACAATGTTCCGAGAAAAAAGAAAAAGAAAAAAAAGAAAATGAAGGAAAAAAAAGAACAGAAAAGAAAAAAAAGAGGAAAAAGAAGAAGGATAGTCGACATATCTGCACTGTGTGTTGCCCAGGTACGACAACTGCGCGAGTACTTCGCAGAACGCGCCAACCAAAACGCGCTATACCGGGCTGTCTGCGCCGCCGACAGAGGATACAGCGCTCTGCACTTGGCGCAAGCGGAGTACCAACTCAACTGCAATCTGCAGACAGTGGAGGAGAAGATTGCAGCTTGGAAGCAGAAGGCAGTGCATGGTGCCCACCCCCATCAACTGGACCGGCCACACGTCGACAAGGCCGCATCTAATCTGTGGCTAACGCGTGGTGAACTCTCTTCAGTAGTAGAAGCCGACATGATAGCCATCCAGGACAGGATAATGCCGACGAGAAACTGCAGGCGGTACGTCTGGCATCAAGACGTTGATGACATTTGCCGGATGTGCCATCAACCAGGTGAAAACATAGAGCACATTATGGGAGGCTGTCCCGTTTTGGCCAACGCAGCCTACACCGAGCGCCACAACAACGTGGCCCGTATTGTTCATCGACAACTGGCGCTCCAATGTGCTCTACTGGAAGACAACGTACCAAACTACCGGTACCTGCCTGCACCTGTCCTGGAAAATGACCGTTTCAAGCTGTACTGGGATCGCACTGTTCTGACCGACCTCTCGATCCACCACAACCGCCCAGATATAATGGTTTACGACAAGAGCGACCGCAAAGTCACCATCATCGATGTCGCTATTCCACTGAATCAGAATCTGGAGGAGACCCACGGTCGCAAAATCTGCAAGTACCGACCATTGGCCGTGGAGCTCAAGGAACTGTGGGGGCTAAGGGAGGTCCCAAGAATTGTTCCAGTCGTTCTCTCTGGAACTGGAATTATCCCGAAGACACTTCTGGAAGCGCTAAAGGTGTTGAACATGGAGAAGGAATTGGCCGGCATCCAAAAGTCGGTCATCCTTAGCACCTGCGCGATCGTCCGACAATTTCTCGGTCAGGACTGAAACAGCACGAGCATGCAGATACGTGCATTCCGCAGAGCCTAGTCCCTCTTTGGCATTCAGAAGCCCGGGGGCAGGTGAAAATTCTGGCTAGGTTCGCCTAGTTAAGAAGTGAGATAAGTCTGCCAAAAAAAAATAAAATAAAATAAATAATTGCACCTGTTAGTGTTAGTGTTATCGGTACCATTGACACCATTCACTATTTCAGCGGCCTAGCTTGCATTTTTTGCTTTTATAAAGGAAAAAGTGTGAAATGTACCGAATTTTCTGTTTGAAACTTTGGTCTGTTTGGCCCTAGCTGTCCGCATGGACTCTCTTATAACCTCCCAGGGTCGTCTATTGTCTCGCCAGGTTATGAAAGGGAAAACACCACGTTCTTAGGTTTCCTAACAAGACGGACTTTTTATTAAAAATTCTCTCCTGCCCTATTTCCCTCGCTCCTCACTCTTTACAGCGTACTCACAAGTGTCGTGTGTCAGTGTCAGGGCCCGCCGTTGATCCTTACTTGGTTGCTCGCGTTGGCTCGTCTCTCCGGCGGAGATTTAGATCCGGCTCGTCACTGAGTTGTCTTAAGGGATTCTCTTCCCCGGGATTTCAGCTCTGGTTCTCGGCTCGATCGATGATGTCCACCACGTCTCACCAGGAACAAACATCTGATGAATTTCGATTTCGATGAACCTCAGTATGAAACCGCCACACAGCTTCGTGTTGATTAGTGGGACGGCTTACGACTGCCAATTAGTGAAGGGACTTGATCTTTTGGGAAATTTATTCCACGAAAAAACTTTTTGTATTTGGAGTCGTTTAGAACACGTCTGGTCTTTGTGCGGTCGCTCCAGTCAGTCCCGAATCGATCCCACCGGAACTCTCTCGACCCGCCAAAATCTACTCGTTCGGGTTCCTTTTACCGCCTTCAGTCGTGCCAACCTGTGCGATGTTTTTAATGTGTCGTGTAATGTTGATTGTGCTGTTTACAAACCTTGATTCGTGTTGTGTATGACTATGTGCCGTCCTTTAACCCTAGATATCTATATATTTTTTTAATCTGTCATTTTATTTTTATTAGGTTTTTATTTATTGGAATAATAAAGATATATTTTTTTTTAATTTTATGCGAAGGAACCTATCTAGCTGTTTTTAAATTTTGCTGTAGTGTTTTCTCTTTTTTTTTAACAATAATTTTAATAAATACCGTGGGTGGAGTGAATCTCAAACCAACAACGAAAACCCAACAGGTGACTTGTCACATGTTTGTTAACTGAATAGAACAAACAAAAAATAGCAAAAGATTTTTTTAGTGTAAATTGTCACCTTTACAACGAGCCTAAACTTGAAATTGTATGATCAATATTACGCAAGATATTGATCACTAAAGCCAGCTACCGAGAAAATAATGGATTACTTTTCCCCCAATATATTATTTTGAAAATCAAAATGTATTTTTCTCAAAAACATGTTTTTTTTAAATAAACATATTTTTAAAAAAATCCAGAAACTATAAATAATAGGAAGTTGATGTTTTCGACGAAAGTTCATATTTTAATAAGATCTAAAACGAATACACTATACCGCTAACTTGACTCTAAACTAAATTAGGATTAGTTGTAATTTTTCTAATAAAAACATGAAAAAGTTGTTGATGGAAAAACTTTTTTCCTGTAAAAGTGCCCATTTTCCGATGTATCGACAACTTGTTGAAAATTGTAAGAGCTATTCATATAATTTTTTGAGAATTTAAAAAAAACGTTATTGATAAAAATTTATTTTAGTTTTCAAAATATTTTTTAGGCGAAATTTAAAAAAAGAGATATTTCTTTATGAAAATCCAAACAACCTCCTACATATCATACTTTGACCAGAATTCTTGAGATATTACAGTTTTTGAGTTATATTTTTTGTGAAAAATCAAGAAAGATTTTTTGGCCTTTTTCAAAAAGTGGTCTAATTCTTTTTAGAATATTTCAAGTATGCAAAGTACTGACCTGAAAATAAAAAAAAAACTGGAAAATTTAAAACTGATCGTTGCCTTGTCATTAAGCAGTCTTTGTTCAGTTGGATAGGGATAGGGAAATTAGCAAAAAAAAAAAATTCTTCCAAAATTAGCCTTGATAAAGGCCCATCAAAGTTGTAGACAGCAACGACATACTTCGTCGCACCTATAGCGCGGTATGCATAGCAGAAATCGTAAATTACATATTTTATACCATTTTTCCTGTCTCCTCAGTGTTCGTAGGACAAGCACTGCATATGAATATACGAGTAGGTGAACACAGCAATGGTCAGAACCAATGTATGGGAAAATGAGAATGCTTCCAATTTCCATCAATTGAAACCACTTTCGGATGTAGGGATTGTATAGTATAGCATATAATGTTTGGGTCGGAAATGAAAACAATTAATAATGTAGAACCAAGTTCTTAGAAACGCGACATGTTTTCCGAATTGGCATTAAGAATCAGTATGATACTAACTTTCATGCACTCTAAGTATGTTAACATTTATTTATGAATAAACGATGGCTGAGATTCAAACAGAGGAACAAAAAAGCCTGGTTTTTAAATTGAAAACAAAAGTTTCAACATCAGCCAATATGAACAGAAAAATCTACCAAATCGAATAATCCGAAAGCATGTTTTCTGTCAATCATACTCCTTCTGGTCTAGTTCTAGTGACGGTCACATTGCCTCATTCAAACCATCAACAGAGTTGGGATCAAACGAGCCAATGCAAAACTGACTAGTGGTTTGTGTTTCATTTTCATTCCAATTCACTGCCAGCGCACCAGCTCCCAGATCCCAAAACGTTCAACTTTTTTTTTGTGCGTTCCTAGCGTGAAAAGTTCAACGATCGTCCCTCCCAAAGGCTATCGCCTCCGGGCATCATGTCGACTGGGGCCGCTTATCGGACTCATCATCTCATTAAAATACAGCACTTTCCCTCCGCCTTTGATTTCAAATTGTGTATTCATATGGCGATTCTCCGATTGGCCAGATCCGGATCGGCCTGGTTTTCCCTCACACTCGCGGGGCACTTCGTCTGTTCGTTCGTCTGAATCGCTCCGGAATGCCACACATCCTCTTGTCACACTCGTTTGCTTTCCCGAAAAGTTTTTTGTCTCTTCAGAGCGATAGGCTTGGTTCGGGATTTGCTACGGCACGGAATAACCCCAGCCCGGCCCGACACATATATGACATTTCCAATTAAATTCTCATGATTTTTTCCCGTCTTTCCTTCTCGGTGTGTCATTTTTTGTTCCTCATGCTGTTTGATGTCTACTGAGTCAATTTTATATCCAGGATGAGATCAGCAATCTACGACTTTCCGTTTCCTGTTGGGAACGCTTTGAGCCATACTTTGATTACTTGGCACAGCCAAGTGGTGTAAAATTAGGTTCCTTGCCCTTTGGCGCAATGTTTTACTTGCTTGCGTTCCATGTATGTATGACGAGGAGACTCTTTCATCAAACTAGAATGAAAGCCCGTGTGAGTATTAAGCGAGCCTCTCGAGAGTTTTGATTTCGAGGCACCTCTTTGATTGCACTTATTGTGTCCATATATCTCGTACAATCGTCGCTTTTTAGTCATATTAGCCATCAGTGGAGAGACCCTGCGGCTGCCACAGATTAGATTGGCTCAGTGGAAAAGAAATCATCACCGAAATAGCTTTTCCACCCCTAATTCAAACACACTCAGGCTGCATCACCGCCATCAGCTGGGAGGACAGCTTGTCACGAAAGCAAACATGCATTAGAATCCTTTTGCTGATACGACCTTGCCACAGTTCGTCGTTCCTTGGTTCCATTCGCCGCCCGCTCGAGTGCTCACTGCTGCAGTTTAAGCACCGAAGGGACATACATTTTTCACGCTAGCAAATGTGAAAAAACACCATAATCCATTTACACTCTCCAGTGGATCATGTGTGTGCTGCCGCCCTCCCAACCACGAGCGTAGATTTTCGGCATTCCCACAAATCTCGAGGCGATGAGTTCCGCCTCCCATATCGTTCTTTCATTCGGAGATTGTAGTTTGAGCAAATCAGGAGCTTGGGCGAGGATTTTTACACCAATCTCCGAACCTTTTTGCACCACATACTGGGTTGTGTGTTCGAAACCTCAGTTCCCGCTTGCTCGCGCTTTCCATTCGTTGCCGCGCTCGACGGATGGTAAATCTGATTTAGGATTCCAACAGTTCTGTGGGCTGTGTGCTGGCCCACGACAAGATGACTCTCTTGGGGTGTGCCACCGTGCAATGCAGTTTCGTTCGAACGAGCGCAGAGATGGATGCTGGAGCCTGTTGGAATCTTTCGTCCATCGTTGTTTGATTTTGATTCAAATGCCAGCCTGGATTCAACTCTGTGGCAGAAATGCAGCCCGAGTCCCAATGAAGATTTCAGCTTTCTGTTGGGAAAGATCGGCATACATTTGCACAATCCTGAACTCTGTCGTAGCCCTCCTCGGAACCTCGGACTCGCCAGGCGGTTGATGTGTGAAATGGAGAAGGGTGTACACGAGCGTAAACTTTAGCAATATATGCATCCGAGTGAGCATATGTTACTGATGAACTTTGGATGAGATGCTCCTGTACCTTCCGCTCCCATTTGGCACTGTTGGTTCCGGCACTGGAAGGGGGAACAGCAGCGGACTCACAATTTGTCGTTATAGTACACTCATCCCCCCCGCTGGCGGTTGGTCGGTTGGGATGAGAATTTCCACAAAGGACCTCCGTCAGAGCGTTGGGACAGTTATGAGCGGTTTGTGAAAGTTTTATCAATTTCCGATTGATCACTCTATTTCGTTTCGTGCGGTTATAAACTTCAGCTGCTCTTTTGTTGTCATCGAAACCAAAGTTTGCCAGGGCTGTGAATGGCTTCTTTGATAATGAACTCATCGACTCTGATAATGTAGCGGTTGAAGCAGTGAATATGATGTTCGAAATGAATTTCCTCAGGTTGCGTGCTACAAAAAGTGTGTATTTATGCAGCCATTCCATCCCAAACCGATATAGTTGTTCTCTGATTTTTGTGAAAATTTATAGTTTTGTTCCTTATCACAAAATAACACAAAATCCGTTTTTTTTCATCCGTTTTTTTGATTGTATTTGAGGGGCTCAAAATGAAAAGGTGTAAGTGACATCATCGATTTCTCTACATCGACTCTCTTTTTTGGTCATAACTTAGCTGCAAACACATTCCCAGGTGTATTTGACAATGTGGAAGATAAGTCAGAACCTCATCTTTCGGATTCTATAGCAAACTCAAATTGGAACGTTTTTGCAATTGAGTTATTAACTGAAGAGAAAGTTGAGGAAAGAAAATCGGTCAAATCACTTACACCCAGTGTTGCCACACGTACATATTTATCTGGAAAGGTACAGATTTTTCGCTATTTTTGGTACGGATTTTGTACGGTACAGAGTACCAATCTGTACCAAAAGTACAGATTGGTACAGATTTTTTCCGCGAAAACGATGTATAAGCACAATCACACACAAGAATGACTTGCAAATGTATATGTAATATTTGTAGTAAATAAATTAGTATTTTTTCATGCTAATAAAATAGATTTTTTCTACAACGAATATTTTTGATGGTGCAGATTTTCGGTACAGATTTTTGGAAGAAAAAGTAAAGATAAGAAAGATTTCAAACCCCTCTGGTACAGATTTAAATGTGGCAACACTGCTTAAACCCCTTTCATTCTACGCCCCTCATTTGCATTTTATTGTTTACACTGCCTTGAAACCAAAGGCGTTATATAATTTTGTATTTTTTTCAGTTTTTGAGTTAAGACTTTTCAAAGTTGCATGTTTTCAGTCTTCGTTCAATATTCCGACTAGACTAGATCTATAGGATCCAATTTATCCGCAAGTGTAATATTTTTCCAAAGAAGACTAATTGGCTTCAATTTGATATTTCGATCATCTGAATCGGTCCAGTACACCCAAAATTAATTTTTAAGCACATGTTTTGGTCTCCCGATTTATTACATTAAATAAGCTTAAAAATTACAGAAACTGTACTAATCTCCCATACTGGTATAACATTTGTATAATATACTAGCTGACCCGGCAAACTTCGTCCCGCTCAAAATTTGTTTTTTGTTATCAATACCTTCAAACATTCACGTTTTATTACTATGAGCAAGTTCATGGGTCCAATCGCAGAACTGTTCATTGATTGATCTTCTGATCGACCCCGTTGAATTTACCATTTACTATAAAATTCCCAGTATTCCTAACAAAATTCATCATTATAATTTCAGATTATTTTCAGACACAATTCTCGTTCTAGATTTTTCAACCACTTGCAAATAACATGTTTGTCCGTTACATGGAATAAATGTTTTATACAGAAAATATGATAGAATAAAGACAGCCCTAAATCGGACAATTCCTTCCTCGAGTTCTGCTTCTTCTTCTTCTTATATGGCACTAACGTTCCTAGAGGAACTCCGCCGTCTCAACGTAGTATTACTTGCGTCATTTTCATTAGTACTTTGTTGAGATTTCTATGCCAAATAACACGCCATGATTGCATCCTGAGTGGCAAGCTGTAGAATACGCGTGACCACAGTGCAAGTCAGAGGAAATTTCTTTGAAGAAAAATTTCCCCGACCAGAACGGGAATCGAACCCGAACCCCCGGCATGTTAGGTTTGACGCTAACCACTCGGCCACGGGAGCACTAGTTCTGCTCTTATCAACATATTTGGCGATACTTTTTTATTGGTATAGATACAAAAAGATATAGGAGTGCGTTTCATCACATTAAAATCCATTTCCGGTCTCGAACAAAGATCAATTTCGCTAGCGCAAACATCAAATGGACCAACAGCATTTGTCAGTATGTAATTGTAGAACATATGGAAATTTAATTTTCCGAATTTTCCCTTTTTCCTTCAGAGTTTTCCGAAATTTTTCAATTGTCATGTTTGTCATGTTGGAATATTTTTGGTTGAAATATATGTAATATTTTTATGGAACCCCCTCTCCATTCCAGAGGAGGGAGGGGTGTCGTACCAGCATGGGAACATTTCTCATACCCAAAAACCCTCACATCCCAAATTGTGCTTGATTAGTTTTCGAGTTATGCAGAAGTTTGTGTTTGTGTACCCCCTGTAGAGAGAGGAGTGGAGTGTTTAACGACCATAGAATAATTTATTGTACCCTCAAACCTCCATATGCCTAATTTGGTTCCAATGGTTTGATTAGTTCTCGAGTTATGCAGAAATTTGCGTTTCATTTGCATGGCAGCCCTCCCTAAGGGAGGGGGAGGACTATAAAACTACCGTAAAAAATTTATTGCACCTCAAAACCCCCACATGCCAAATTCGGTATCATTTGCTTGATTAATTCTCATGTAATGCAGAAATTTGTGTTTCATTTGTATGGCAGCCCTCCCCTTAGAGAGGAGGGGTCTCAAACTATCACGAAAACTTTCCCCAACCCCAAAAACTCCTACATATCAATTTTCATGTTGATCGGTTCGGTAATTTTCAAGTCCATTACAATCAGACAGACTGACAGAAATCCATTTTTATGTATATAGAAGATATGCTATAGCAATATGAGCGAGCGAAACAAGAGATACATTACAACCAAGAACGCATTAAAGCTTTTCGCATACTTTGCCATATCATTTGGTACAATCCCAAGCTGACGTTTAGTCTTAGAAAAAGAGATGTCTGCTTCCATACATACAAACAGTTTAAAGTTTTAGAAAAAAGTGCTGAAATGTTTTTATTAGTTCATTTCATCCTGCATCACACGAAAAAGTATTTTTTCTGCCGAAGATGAGAGGTTTTCTGCCATCGCTAGTTCGTCTCTCTGATTTTTGGATATGCTATGTACCTCAGCCTTTAAGAAGAAACATAAAGAAATATAGCCCCGTTGGTCCCGAAATCATGTGAACTGTAAAAAACAAATATAATCAATAATTGCTAAAAAAATCCATTTTATATTTTTTCTAAGAAGACTAGATTTTTTAGAGTCGGCTTCAGTCAAATATGTCAATCATCTGAATCGGTCTCGTAGTTCAAAAGTTATTAATTTTTGAAAAATAAAAAATAAATTTTGAGCAAAGGTGGAAAAACAGATTTTTCGAACCCCCCTCAATTGAAAATGGGCCCCTGATGAAAAAATAAAACATGCGGGTCTAAAATTTTTGTTTGTAAAAACCATTCTTTGGTTTACGTATTTTTTATGGAACACGAAACATTACGATTATCGTATTGTTGTCTAAACGTGAAAAAAAGATTATTAAATATGCTCAGAAAAAAACATAGATATCTTATCTCTTATAGTTAATAGGGAAATAGGGAATTCCCCTCCATATCAATCGAAAAACAACCGACTTTGAACATCGTATATATGAAAATCGCTATCCAGAATTCTAATTTATATTACCATAAAGCAATATTACGTGAAATCAGTCGACCGCTGACCCTCTCGGTTTTTTTAAACTTGATACTTATGATCGACCCTACCTGAAATCACAATTCTCATTTCACTCAGTTTTTACCGCATTTTGTTACAAGTTTTTTACGCGGATTATCCAATTAACGCGTTTTTCTTACACGGATCCCCCGCATAGGAAAATTCTCTGGGTGTATCGTATGACCAATTCAAAACTGATTTTTTAAAAGGGCTTATTCAAAATCACTGGCCTTTTTTTTCAAAAAAAATTAACTAAAAATTCAAGTCTCTAATTAAAATATAATGTTTGACAAAGTTGTTTTAAATTAATGAACTATTTGGAAAAAATAATATTTCGAATGCACTCTTAAAAACTTACTCAAAAAATGAATTTAATATTAAAAACTTTCATATACTAAAATACCCCCGTTCGAACCCTTTTGTGTATATTTTGAAAAGCCTCTCCCAATTTAACAAAGTTTGACGTCCAGTGATGTCGTGGGAAACTCACCAAAATGGAGATTTGATTTTTTTTAATTTATGAAATTTCAACACTTTGTAAAATCCTAATCCTTATTTAAGAATAATAATATGAGAAATGGAATATACATGCAGTTCTGCATAAAAAACTCCGTTCCGGGTCCGTTCCCATCCGTTCCTACTCTATGACAATCCGATTGTTATTGTTTTGTATGTCGTGATTGGTTGTTTTGTGTTGTCTTTCATCGCTAGTGTTATATAATCTGTGTTGTCTATCGAGCATTAATAATCCGAAGTGTTATATAATCTGTGTTGTCTATCGAGCATTAATAATTTTGATTAATCCTTTTGCAGGTAATTGTTGCTGGAAGAAAAGGTAAGTGAATAGTATTCCCATGCATATCGTTACACCTTCCACAATTGGCAATTGGCAACAGGCTGATGTTGGAGTGTTGCTTATCCAGTTCCTAGTGGAATTTTTATGTTATATTGAAGTTTTTGTGAGAATAAAATGTGGGTTGTTTTTTTCTAGTTTCTTTGTTGGTCGTGACAGGAATTTCTTAAAAAAAATTAAAAATTTTGTTTCAAATTCAATTTTTGAATAAGATTTTTTAACAGTGCATTTAGAATGTTATTCTTTCTAAATAGTTCATTGATTTTCCAACAACTTTTTCAAAAATAATATTCTAATCCGACATCTGAATTTTGAGTCACGATTTTTTGAATGAAAAATCGATGATTTTGAATTCAGTTGTAATTTGAATCGGTCCTATGATAATGAAAATAACTATTTTGGATAGCTTCCATCATATGTATCAAGTTCAATGAAATCGAAGAGGGTTGCGTCTGAGTGTGTTGTTTTTCGGATGATTTGCTCCATATGATCAATTTTCATCACGATTGATTTTTTATTACGGTGTGCTAACAATCATTGAATTTATTTTCAAACAAAAATGTATATCTTAATCCAACTGTATAGTCAAAATGTGGTGTTCGGCATAGCTGTTGAAAATCAGTGAAATTCCAATGAAAAAACAACATTTCAAATGAACTGTTAGAAATACTTTCTCGGAAATTGAATAATTTTTTTAAAATTTTAATACATTTTTATGTAATCTATGTTTGAATTTAACAAAACTTGACACATAGTGATGCCGTGTCGAACTCACCAGAATGCAGGTATGATTTTATGGATATTGATGAAATTTAAGAAACGTAATGTAAAAATCATATCTATAAGCAATGCTGTATGAAAAATGATGTATAATATTTTATCCTTAGACTAAACATTCTCGAGATCAGGGCTCTGCAAAGGCATATTGAACTGAAAATCGCCATGGGACTATGAAACTATCAACTTTCGCATCCAATTGGAATAGTGATTTTGCTTCTTCCAACAGCTTCTCTGTCAACATAAATTAAAAATCATTCGGGCGCTTTCATCGATATCTGCTTTTACGTGTTTATTTAATTTTTCACCGTGAAACGAACTTCACGGCATATTGAAATGATATCCCTCTCAGACTGAATTCGTTTTCATCTCTTATTACCTTATTGTGGATGAGTTAATGGTAGGTTAACAATGGAGCCATTCATTAATGGTGTAACTACTATTTGGCATCAGAAATCAAGTTTTCGTTGTAGTTTATAATGACGTTAAAATAAGATTATATACGCGGGAAACGCGGTACATGTCAAGGTGTATTAGTGCTCAAATTGAATGAAGAGACAGATTTATATTCATTCGCTACGCCAAATGAAAAATACCATTTGCTTCAACCTAAAATGAATTGACGAATCTTGAGAGCGAAAGTAACTGATGAACGAGTCATGCTTGACAGCGAATGCGTTCATTGCATTCACTGTGACTCAATCATTTCTTCAAGGTGAAGTGTTTAACCACCATAGAATCATTTTTTTCACCCTAAAACCTCCATATGCCTTATTTGGTTTCATTTGCTTGATTAGTTCGCGAGTAATGCAGAAATTGGTGTTTCATTTGTTTAGCAGCCCCCCCCTTAGAGAGGGGGGAGAGGTCTCAAGCTATCACGAAAACCTTCCCCGGTCCCAAAAACCCTACATACCAATTTTCATGTTGATCGGTTCATTAGTTTCCGAGTCCATAAGAATCAGACAGACAGACAGAAATCCATTTTTATATATAAAGATTTATCTTCGACATAAAAATCGTACATACATTTTCATCTATTAAGTCTAAGTCTAAACACGTTTTTGGATACACCAAAGTCAAACACATGAGTCATTTCGTTGAACTTGTTGCAACACTGCCGTGATCTCGCAAAGTGACGCAAGCGCCAAAATTGACATTTTACTTTTTATGTTATAAATCGATAAATAATACCAAATCCTTTCAAACGACTGCGAAGTTTTATAGAAATGTGGAAAAATGACCCCGTAAAAGCTTGAAAACGGAATGGCGTAAGCGCCATTTCCACTGTGATGTGGCGCAAGCGCCACTTCCCTTATAATGTGACGCAATTTGGAATCTGATGCGATATGATTTTCAATCCGTCCTGATGACATAGAATGAACGAGAAGGGACAACAATTTTCAAATAACAACATCAATCAAGGGACAAAGCATCTTGACGATGTTCACTTACCTCACTTGCTCAATGTATTTTTCGGATGAATTGAAGCTGAGAGTTGATCGAAGGGTAATGTCTAAAATCTCCATCGAAACGCATCTTATAACAAAACTCAGAACATCCTCGCGTAAACTGTATTTGCTTTACATCGGATAATTTCGGACGTTGGCCCGCTCTACACACGCTACAAAGACGGAAAATGTGTAGAACTCTTCTCTCTGATGCTACCTCATGCTCCACTCAACGGTGGCATGTTGTAGAAAATATTTGGAAACAGATTCTCCCATACTTTGATGGATGAACGCCAATCGGTTGTGGAAACAGCGATTAAAACTTGCTGTTTTCACTACAAACTGGCGTTGGTAACATAGCTTAAATAAAACTGCATTTTTTCAAAAATCGAGCCGATGGCAATGTTTTTCCATCAATTGTACACAATTTGTACAGATCAGATTTTCATAAAGTTCGCGTGAGTTGAGTAAAGGGTGTGTCACATCAAATTGCATCACGGAAAAAACGCTGTAGAAATTCGCCCAGTAGACCGATCTTTTTGAAAATTTTAGACAGTAAAATAAAAACTATTAAACAACTTTTGGCATTTTCTTTTTATTCATACTTCGAGCCCAAGCCCGTATGCTCGCACCTTCCTCTTTACCCCGTCCATAAGGTTCTGTACAACGTCAGGTTGTAGTTTTTTTTGAACAGAAATCCATTTTCTCTTGAAGTCCGTCTCCGATTTGACAACTTTTGGGTTCTTCCGGAGGGCCTGCTTCATAATCGCCCAATATTTCTCTATTGGGCGAAGCTCCGTTGGGCGGGTTCATTTCCTTTGGCACGAAGGTGACCCCGTTGGCTTCGTACCACTCCAACACGTCCTTTGAATAGTGGCACGAAGCGAGATCCGGCCAGAAGATGGTCGGGCCCTCGTGCTGCTTCAATAGTGGTAGTAAGCGCTTCTGTAGGCACTCCTTAAGGTAAACCTGCCCGTTTACCGTGCCGGTCATCACGAAGGGGGCGCTCCGCTTTCCGCAAGAGCAGATCGCTTGCCACACCATGTACTTTTTGGCAAACTTGGATAGTTTCTGCTTGCGAATCTCCTCCGGAACGCTGAATTTTTCCTCTGCAGAGAAGAACAACAGGCCCGGCAGCTGACGAAAGTCCGCTTTGACGTAGGTTTCGTCGTCCATTACCAGGCAATGCGGCTTCGTCAGCATTTCGGTGTACAGCTTCCGGGCTCGCGTCTTCCCCACCATGTTTTGCCTTTTGTCGCGGTTAGGAGCCTTCTGAACCTTGTATGTACGCAGGCCCTCCCGCTGCTTGGTCCGCTGGACGAATGAACTTGACAAATTCAGCTTATTGGCGACATCCCGGACCGAACTTCTCGGATCACGTCTAAACTGTTTAACTACGCGCTTGTGATCTTTTTCACTGACGGAGCATCCATTTTTGCCGTTCTTCACCTTCCGGTCGATGGTTAGGTTCTCGAAGTATCGTTTTAGTACTCTGCTGACCGTGGATTGGACGATTCCCAGCATCTTACCGATGTCCCGATGTGATAACTCCGGATTCTCGAAATGAGTGCACAGGATTAATTCACGACGCTCTTTTTCGTTCAACGACATTTTTCCAAATTTACGAAAAATTGACAGTGAAGCATGGCCAACGTGATCTATACACTCTTATCTGATTATAAGCGAAAGCTGAAGATATATTTCCTAAAAATAAAATTTCTACAGCGTTTTTTCCGTGATGCAATTTGATATGACACACCCTTTATACATGAAATTTTGCGAAAAGTCTCGTACTGAAAATTTCTCCCTCTGGCGCTTGCGAGATTACGGCAGAACAGACGTCCAGTGGATTGTTCATTCCATAGGTGATGCGGTGGTTCGATAGGCGGAAAAATCTGATTGTCTCGTCACTCGAGGAGGTGTGTTGAAGTGAAGTTTTGCCAATAAGTTAGCACAGTCAATGTGATTAGTCAGGACATCAAAGACGAGTAATCGCTGAAGAAGTGCTCGTCTCATTTATGAATGGTATAAGGCATTCAAAGTCTGCCGAGAATAGACGAACGTTCGACATCGACAAAATAGTAAATACAAAAATAATCGCTAGATAGCTAGAGAGCTAGCCTGTGATTTGAATATCTCTCACGCAGTCTTCAGAAAACATACGCAGCGCTGCGATTGAGTTTAATTTTCACCAGCGCGCGTTCAAAACAAACACGTATTCTCTCTTGGTGCGAGGTGCATGTGTACACATGGAGTGGGAGCTTAACTGGGTATAAAAATCTTGTTACACACCAGCATATGTGTGTGTATATGCGCGTCCTTTTGTGTGGGCGTTTTCATATTTGTGTTCACCGTTGACCGTTGAGCATTGATCGTTGCATTTGTATCCGTTTCCGTTTCCGTTTCCGTTTCCGTTTCCGTTTCCGTTTCCGTTTCCGTTTCCGTATCTAAATAACCTGACAAAAAACAAAGCCTTGACAAATAAAAGATCACACATTGTTATGTAGGATAAAACCCATTGGATTGAATCTCCTATAGGAACAAAAATGTACATTTTGGCCAATGTTTTTGTTTGATGATTTTTTTGATTTTCCGGAAAACGGAAGAGGCAGAAAACATTCTTGAAGATTGGGGTCTCTGTAAGGTCAATAATCAAAATTTCACCAATGACTTTTTTTAAATAATATTTTCCACAACTTGGTCGTCCTTAATGGGTTCATACTCATGAAACACATCGGCCAGTAAAAACATAATTAACACTTTGATCGCCTCGTCACCCAGATCTTGGTGACGGGTGTATTTCCAGGGAGGCCCCTCAGTCAGATGTGGGTGACACTTTTCTCGTTCAATTTGAATAGGATTTTTAAACGGAATTTAATAGAATAGACACTTAAATGTAAATATGAGATATGTACAATAATAAAAAAATTGACCGATTGAACTGAAATTTGGAACACGCCTTCATCTCTGCTGTGGTTATAAAACTGCGTATTCCGTGATCTTGAAAATCCAAGATGGTGACCGCTACAAAATGGCGGACTACATATTATATCAAAACTACATCGATATATGCGATATATGTTTTTTTTTCAAAACCTCTTCAATATGGATTCAAATGAAAGAGGCTTGACTAGTAGAACACATTAGTTCATGAAAAATCCAAATTCCAAATAGTCAATTACTTTTATTCATACAACTCTCGTACAGAGCAATCCATCCCCAAAGCCTCTACAATTTTTTTTGAAACTTGGTACAAAACTACCTAAATTACAATTTTCATTATTATATGATCAATTTCAATTACGACTGATTTTTTTAAAGGGCGTAATTAAAATGATTGATCTTTCTTTCAAAAAAATGTAGCTCAAAAACCAGATGTCTGATTGAAATATGATGTTTGACAAAGTTATTGTAAAATCAATAAACCGTTTAAGAAAAATCACATTTTGAATGTACTGTTGAAAAGTCATTCTCAAAAATAATATTAAAAACTTTTATATCTTTATGTCGTCTATAGTAAGTTCTTCTAACATATCGTCCAGGTCTTCACTTGCGTATAGCTCCTGAATATCCGGATTGGAACTAGATGAGATAATGCTCTAAACTTTTCTTCTAACGCTTCGTCGTCACTACTTCCCTCGCTTTCAGATTTAACTTTACGCCACCCGGTGAACATTTTGAGGATGAAAAAAAAACTTATGTGCATCTAGGAAAAAAAAAATGTTGGGCCTATCCGAGTTGTGCATTTATTATTCTCATTCTCAGAAAATAAAATTTGCAACTTGCATCTTCTTTTAGCTTTTTATCTACCAAGCGCAAAGAACAATGAAAACGATTCACGTGAAAAGTCAGTTGCCAAATGTGATATAGTTTGTGACGATTATTTTCTCACAAAAGTGACATATGTTCTTGGTACGATATATTCACAGAATTTTCGCAATCGATTGAACATTCTCCATATTCCATATTCTCCAATAAAATTGCAGTTATTCATCGTCATCAGAATACAGTTTGGTTGAATTTCATTTTTTATTATCATTGGCAACACTGTACAGGTGGCTGAAAAATTATTTTTATAAGTTTTCTAATCAGCAATCAGTTGATTTCATTCGGATTCAACAGAAAAGTAGTCCTGAATCGAACCGAATTCATTATCATCGTTGCCCGATTATTTCTCTAGCGCACCGAGAGTTAAATTTGGGCCTCGCAAGAAACTCAACCAAATCGCTCTGGGCAACGAAAGTGTGTTAAAGAGTTATACTATACATTTCAAAGTCGAAGTCGCCAAAAAAGAAGAATTTTATGTAATAAATAGCCGGGGTCAGGGTCACTTTCCCCTATTCAGTTGAGATTTCTATGCCAAGCAACACGAGTTGAATGCACTCTTGGTGGAAACCTTTAGAATATATGTGACCACAGCGGAAGTCAGGCGAAAATTCTTTGACGAAAAACCCCCCAATCGTCCTGAGGGAACCAGACGAATATTGAATAAACATTGAACAACGAGATCCTACCACAGGTACTTTATTAATTATGAACATCATTTATCTTTTTGAATCAATATTTATGAACAAACCGATGGATTTTATGTGTATCGTTTTTTTTTTCCAAAAATTCCTTCCAGGAGCATACTTGAATGTCTAAACTTTAGAAATATGATATAAAATTCCAGAAATATGACCAAATTTCTAGCCTATAATACCCCCTTGAGACAACTTTTTTTTCTTCCTTCCAAAAATTCGATCCACTTCATTACTGAACTAAAACGAAAATCGTGTTAATCGCTTCCCAACATCAGCTGTGTTTCCATAAATCTCAAACCCAGAACCGTAACCGCTACCTTCGACAGTCGACATCGTTCGCCCGGTTCTCCAAAAAGGCGCATTCAAATCACCGCTTCCTCCAAGACTTTAATCATGGCCACATGTGTGCCGGAAGCATTTCCGTCACCACACCAAGCTCCAGCTGCTGGGTCCTGCCTCCCCTAGTATCAAGTATTCGGGCAAGGTTACCACTACTACTGCTGCAGCTGCTGGTGTGAAGCATATTTCAATTCCTTGTCCCCGTTGGTTGGCTGCCGGAAGTCGACTGCAGTGCACTGTTTCCCCGTAAATGCGCTGCGAAAGTGTTTGCACCGCTCGCATGTGTATCCGAGAATACACGGTATAAATCAGTGGATTTTAAATTTATACAATTTTAATTTATGTCAAACTCGCGGCTGGAAGCTGGCAATGTCGAAGGTCTCTTGGGCAGGGGGTGGAGGGTGGCGTTCTCCCACAAAAGGAACATACACACACCGAGTGCAGTAGTTTTCCGCCTTTTCCAGATTTCGGGTGGTTGTGGCGGTTGGTGGTAACGCGGCTTCGAGTCGCTTTGTGGGACACTAGAGATTGTCGAAATGCGAAATTATAATACCACCATTATGTGGATTATGGCCACACAAAGGCGGAACTGCCGAGGTAGGAAAAGGCTCCGTATTGTGTGAGAAAACAAGGACGTTAGGCTGCGGATGGGGGACTTGGGGGAAGCAATTTAATTACTTGCTTCTTGGAAACAGAAAGCGGCCATTTCAATTGCTGTTGGCGCGTAGGTCTGTGATCCGCAGGGATTGCGCAGCTTGTGCAGAGAACTGATTTATGATTCACGGTGAATATTAATAGAGCAATTGGATATAAACTCAGGAATATCGTTCGGGATTCGATCGGAGCAATTTCAAGCTACAAGCTACAATAACTTCATGAGATTTTCCCCGCTTCGGAAAGTACTGCCTGCCGATGAATCATTTACCAACGACGAAGTTGGTGTATTACCACCTATTATTACCACCTCAACGAGTGGGATAGAACTTGCCCTGAAGTGTTTCAACAATAGCACAACAACAATAAAGGATCTCTCAGAAACGCAGGTTATACATCCAACCGGTGCAGAGTGACTGTGTGCATATGCACAGCATAGCAATAAATGCGGAGCCAGCCCAAGCTAAGTATTTGCAAGTGCGCCACACTACACGGGTGAGCCCTTGGCGCTCTACTTGTATGCTCAACAGCACTCCGAAAACAATGTACTCTTTTAATAATGAATTAGCGAAGTGCTCCTCCTCCATCTGGAGACCTCAAACCACATCACCGCCGCCAAAGGCTGATCCATTCACGAAGCTATGCGTCCTTGTGGCGGACGAGAGGAAACTGCGGCCATAATCGAGCAACTGACTCAACACATTGAACATGGTCCCCCGCAATATACTGAAACAAGGAAAAGGTGGCCATCCTGGTGAGGGTTTCGCATCCGATGTGTGTGTGTGGCCCGCCGGGAGGAGATGAGTGTGCATCGTTTACTGACATGTGGTGAAAATATTAAATGTGACAGACGGCTCATCGTTCCATTCCAATCCTACCCCGGGTTCCGGGCCACAGGTTACGAGCGACGTGGCGTAATCATCTCACACTGATCAACCCCGGCAGCCAGCAGCAGCGTCTGGCTTGAATTAGAGTCGAGTGCTCGTTGTTATGGTGCTAGCGATGTGTCTGGCTCCCGAGGGGATATCTTGTCGGTGTATAAGGCACCTGCTTACCTTGGATGTGACAGCGAAGCGCGCTCTGTCAGAGAAGTAATGCAATTTTTCAAGCAGCGGTGAAGCGCTTCCGCAAATCAGGGAGGAATTGCTGATGTTGATTTGTCGAATGGTTCCGCTCGGTAATGGATACGGATTCTCGGAGGCTGAAGAGTGGTTTTGGAATGGGTTGATATGTACGTATTATTTGATGTTTTTGTGATATTACCTTGCAATATCTTCGTTAATCTATGATCTGAGCGCGCAAAGCTCTGGAGATTGACAATTCCTATGATGAACGCACCGAAGGAGTTGTGATATTCGAAGAGGATTAACTACATCAAAGACTGTCTGCTTCCGCGAAGTTACTCTTTTGCGACGTTATGATACGTTTGTAAAGAATGTTGTTTATGTTTGGTTTGTTTTTCGTTCGTGAAAAAGCGTCTCACAAAATTCGCAAAAATAGTGTGATATATTAGGCTGTCAAAAAAGTCCTGCGGTATTTCCGCGAGGTGTCATTGTAAGCGCGTAGTTCTAGTTGTATTCATTGTATCGAGTCAAACTATAGCTTGTTGGAAAGGTATTTTGCGCGCTATAATATAGTCATTGACGGTTTTTTGTTTGGTTAAGTCGTTCGTGAGTTATAGTGTCGCAAATATGGAGCAAAATAAAGAGAAAATTCGACATATTTTACAGTACTACTATGACAAAGGCAAAAATGCATCTCAAGCTGCCAATATAATTTGTGCAGCTTATGGACCCGATACAGTTCCCATTTCCACCGCACAACGATGGTTTCAACGTTTACGTTCTGGTGTAGAGGTGGTCGAAGATGCGCCACGCTCCGGAAGGCCTGTCGTCGAAAATTGCGACAAAATCGCTGAATTAGCCGAGAAAGACCGGCATAGTAGCAGCCGTAGCATCGGCCAAGAGCTGGGGATAAGTCATCAAACCCTTATTAACCATTTTAAGAAGCTTGGATTCACAAAGAAGCTCGATGTATGGGTGCCACACACGTTGACGCAAAAAACAACATCTTTGACCGTATCGACGCATGTGAATCGCTGCTGAATCGCAACAAAATCGACCCGTTTCTGAAGCGGATGGTGACTGACGATGAAAAGTGGGTCACTTACGACAACGTGAAGCGCAAACGGTCGTGGTCGAAGCCCGCTGAAGCGGCTCAGACGGTGGCCAAGCCCTCATTAACAGCCAGGAAGGTTCTGCTGTTTGTTTGGTGGGATTGTCAAGGAAGAATCTATTATGAGCGGCTTCCCTATGGCCAAACGCTCAATTCGAACCTGTACTGCCAACAACTGGACCCCTTGAAGGTAGCACTCATGAAGAAGAGGCCATCTTTGATAAACAGAGGCCGCATTGTCTTCCATCAGGACAACGCCAGGCCACACACTTCTTTGGGGACGCGCCAGAAGCTCCGGGTGCTCGGATGGGAGGTTCTTTTGCATCCGCCGTATAGTCCGGACCTTGCACCAAGTGACTACCACCTGTTTTTGTCCATGGCGAACGAGCTAGGTAGTCAGAAGTTAGCCACAAAAGAGGCCTGTGAAAATTGGCTATCCGAGTTTTTTGCCAATAAGGAAGCGAGCTTCTATAACAGGGGTATTATGAAGTTGGCATCTCGTTGGGAACAAGTCATCGAACAAAACGGCGCATATTTGACTTAAAACAGATGATTGTAACTAATTTTATGAACAAATGAAAATTCAATATAGATATAGATATAGAATATAGACTTAGAAAATGCTTACTATTTATGTGGAAATGACTGTCATCGTATACTATTACGCTAGGGGAAAGTGGAGACATAACCAGACTCACCTGAAAATACAAAAACAAAAATACACATTAGATAACATATATCATCTGGGGGAGTAATTTTTGTTCTTCAGACACGATTTCTTCCAAGATGTACGGTAAAATTAATATTATCGAATCAAAGTTTTGCGAAAAATTGTATCAATTGAATTTTCTTTAATGTATAAACATTTTTTATTGAAACAACAAGATTTAGTATTGAATTCAATAAATCAGACCCCTCAAAGTCTTAGACCCGCCCAAATGAACAATCAACAACTGTTCACAGTCAGCCTATGGTTACTTTTGTATTATTTATTATTACTATTATTATTTTCCGTTTCTTGACATCTTTACACGAGTAAAAATGTTTTGCTGGGATGGAAAATTTATTTTCTTCTTCTTCTTCTTTTTTATGTCAGAGGCTTCTAGCAAAAGTACAACTCAATGTTACAGATTTTGATCTCCTCTAATCTTTAAAAGGCCAATAAGAAAATTAAAACCAACTCTTCTAAAGTTAAGTCTTAGCCTCATGAAGGATCGTTAACTGCTTGTCGGTTGGAACGAAACCTGGATGGAAATCGCAAACGACATCTCTTTATACACCCGGCTGGGGCAATTTTTTGTTCATTGGTGGAGCTTAGGTTGCAAATGTTGCCCTTCTACTTAATGTTACACTGAGCATGTATCGTGTTCATTCTGAGCACGCACAGCGAAGTAAACTATTTAAGCGCAACCAGTTCGCACAACAGCAGAGCAATAACTGACGGTTTCCCGCAGTAAAGGCACTGTCTATCATGTTCAATTTGTTTTTTTTTTTTCGCTTGGGTATGAAGGAATACGCAATTGCATAATGACAACAGAGATAATGATGTGTTCCAAATTTCTGATGAATCTGTCAACTGGAAGGGACATACACTACAAAGTTACAAAGTTACACACGTACATACATACGGGTCAAGCTAAATAAAACCGTTTTAAAAGATGCTTCGCAGCTACATTAAGTGCACATTTTGCGGGCCTATTTGGATATCTATTTGGATAAAATTGGATTACTTTAGGTATATTTTACGTGTTTATGAACCGAGAAATCGTAATGTATCGAACATATAGCAAATCTTATTTTCAATTTGATTCGTATGAAAATATCCAAAAAAACGTTAAATAAAAAAATATCAACATTACATAAAAATGCGATATGTTTTGATTTGAAGATGTACATTAGGCTACGCCAAAATCGCTAAACACATTAGATATGAACTGAAACTTCGAGCACTGGAAACAAACTCAACGCGTCAGTATGTGTGATAGTTGTACTTAGTGCCACTAATTTTCAAAATTCATTCACGAAAGATTGAATTAACTTTTTCCAACTGTCGGATGAATTCTCGTCTTCGAACTCCTCAGTTTGGTCGCCGTCGTGAAGTTTGTTGTTAAAACTTGTTTCAAAACTAAGAACAAGTGACCACATTTGAAGCCGATCCAACGACAAGTACGATAGTGTATCGGATTGTGTTACAGATAAGGATTCCTCAATATTGTTTACTTCAGCAAAATATCGAAGTGTAATGTCGAAACAATACCAGAACTGTAAGTGACGAACGAAGCAAGATATATTTCCATCGTTTTCCGACAGTTAGGTCGTTGAGATGGAAATGGCTTTTTTATACAAAAGCTCTCTTCACCGGTGGGATATAGTGATTTTAATTTTAAAATGATTGATTAAACTGTTATTTAATCGATTCGAAGCATATTTAGGACCATTTTTTTTGCGTAACAATGTAAATAAAAGGGGTGGGTTGATATAACCGCAAGGTTGACGTGGAACTACCGTTTGATTTTTTTTTTTATAAATTCGTTTATTTTTACAGGCTCAGTTACATAAGTTTAAAGGAGCCGAAATCTTTAATATATTTTTAAAACTATATATATGAACAATTTTCTTAAATCTATGGTTAGTAATGTGGGAAACCGATTACTCGTGGTGGACTCGAGATTAAAAGGGTGACATTTTCTCAGGAAAAGGATGGGGTATAAGGAAATTATTACAATGTTGATAATCACACACACTCAATTCTTAAATCTATTCGTACATCAGTTGTGAATTTACATTTCATTCTTCTGTTTATAGCAAGCGGACCAATTACTCACAAAGGAAGAAATGGAGGGTATAAGGATATAAGGATAATCACACACGAACATCGATAGATTTAAGGAAAACATATATTTGGGACATGTAATCAAGGTCTAACCGAGCCAACACATCTCTCACCGGCACATTGGGCTGCCTTCCTCTAGCCCGAAGGGAGTTCTCTAAATTCGATTTGGCAACAAGATACACCTCACACGACCAAACAACGTGTTCGATGTCGTGGTAACCTCGGCCACAAACGCAGATATTGTTGCCGGCCAGATTGAAACGAAAGAGTAGCGCGTCTAACGAACAGTGATTGGACATGAGTCGGGAGAAGGTGCGAATAAAGTCCCGACTCAAGTCCAGACTTTTGAACCATGGTTTGAGGCTAACCTTAGGGATAATCGAGTGAAGCCACCGGCCCAATTCATCTTCGTTCCATTTGCGTTGCCAGTTAGCGATGGTATTTTTACGGACTAAAGAGTAAAATTCATTGAAGGCGATTTGACGCTGATAAATATCGCCTTCAATCGCACCTACCTTTGCTAATGAGTCAGCCCTCTCATTACCCGGAATTGAGCAATGAGAAGGGACCCACACAAAGGTAATGACATAACAGCGTCTGGATAAAGCACTCAAAATTTTTCGTATTCTCTCAAGGAAGTACGGCGAGTGCTTTTCCGGCCTCACTGAACGGATAGCTTCGACAGAGCTAAGACTATCCGTTACAATGTAATAGTGTTCAACAGGTCGTGAGGCGACGCTGTCCAGCGCCCAATGAATTGCTGCCAATTCAGCAATATACACTGAGCAAGGATTCTGAAGACTGTGTGAGGTGCTAAAAAATTCGTTGAACACTCCAAATCCTGTGGACTCATTTATAGTGGACCCATCAGTAAAGTACATATTATCACAATTGATACCCCTATATTTTTCATCGAAGATCGTTGGAGCGATCCTCGATCGTTGGTAATCTGAATATCCATGGATATCTTGCTTCATGGACAGATCAAAATGCACAGAGGAATTGATGTAGTCAGGGAAACAAACACGGTTGGGAATATACGAAGAAGAATCAACCTGCATGGAGATGAATTCATGATATGAACTCATGAATCCGGAGTGAAAATTTAGCTCGATCAGCCGCTCAAAATTTCCGATCACCAATAGGTTCATGACCTTACACCGGATGAAGAACCGAAGAGATAATAAATTGAAGCGATCTTTTAGTGGGAGTAGGCCTGCCAAAACCTCGAGACTCATGGTATGCGTTGAGGGCATACATCCCAACGCAATACGGAGACAAAGATACTGAATTCGCTCGAGTTTAATTAAGTGTGTTTTGGCAGCTGATTGAAAACAGAAACTGCCATACTCCATCACTGAGAGAATAGTTGTTCTATACAACATTATAAGATCTTCGGGATGGGCTCCCCACCAGGTGCCGGTAATTGTACGGAGAAAATTTATTCTTTGTTGGCATTTTTTACTCAGATACCTAATATGGGCCCCCCAAGTACATTTGGAGTCGAACCAGACCCCAAGATACTTGAATGACATAGCATGAGTGATCGGTTTACCCAAAAGTTGAAGCTTTGGTTTTGCTGGTCTATGTTTCCTAGAAAAAACCACCATCTCTGTTTTCTCCGTGGAGAATTCGATCCCTAGCCCAATGGCCCAGGTTGAAAAATTGTTCAAAGTATCTTGTAAGGGTTCTTGTAGGTCGGATTCTGTTGATCCTACGACAGAGACCACTCCATCATCTGCAAGTTGTCTTAGGCTGCAATTTTGTGTAAGGCAATTGTCGATGTCGCTTACATAGAAGTTGTACAAAAGGGGGCTTAAACATGAGCCCTGGGGGAGGCCCATGTAAGAGACCCGACTTACTGCCGAATCTCCGTGAGAAAAGTTCAAATGCTTCTCACAAAGCAAGTTATATAACATATTATTCAATAGAGGCGGCAGACCCCGAGAGTGTAATTTGTCTGTCAAAACCTCTATTGAAACAGAATCAAAGGCCCCCTTTATGTCCAAGAATACTGAAGCCATTTGTTTTTTTCCGGCGTAAGCCATTTGAATTTCTGAAGAAAGCAACGCAAGACAATCATTCGTCCCCTTGCCCCTGCGGAACCCATATTGTGTATTTGAGAGTAGGCCATTCGTTTCAACCCATCGATCAAGGCGAAACAAGATCATTTTCTCCAACAATTTCCGTATACAAGACAGCATTGCTATTGGGCGGTACGAATTGCAGTCGGACGCGGGTTTTCCGGGTTTTTGAATAGCTATAACTCGTACTTGTCTCCAATCATCTGGAACAATATTATTCTCCAGAAACCGATTGAATAAATTCAACAAGCGATGTTTCGCCACATCAGGGAGGTTTTTTAGCAAGTTGAACTTAATTCTATCCGATCCCGGAGCAGAATTGTTACATGAAAGCAGAGCAAGAGAGAATTCTACCATCGAAAACTCGGAATCAAGATCGCACCTATCTTGTGGTATATCTCGAACAATTTTTTGCACAGGAGCGGAATCAGGACAAACCTTCCGTGCAAAATTCAAAATCCATCGATGTGAATATTCCTCGCTTTCATTGGATGAAGAGCGATTTCTCATGTTTCGAGCCACTTTCCATAATTTTTTCATTGACGTTTCTCGTGACAAACCTCCCACGAAATTTCGCCAATAAGCACGTTTTTTCCCTTTGATCAAGTTTTTAAATTGATTTTCAAGGTCCAAATACGTCTGAAAATTTTCAGGGGTTCCACGTTTCCGAAAAGCTTTGAATGCGTTCGATTTATCCTGATAAAGCTTGGAACATTGGCTATCCCACCATGGATTGGGAGGCCTTCGACGAATAGTGGAGCCTGGGATGGGTTTCGTTTGAGCGCGAACCGCGCTGTCATAGATCAAACGAGAAAGGAAGTTATACTCCTCCAATGGAGGTAAACCATCTCTGGAATTGATGGCTAGAGCAATCGCGTCCGCATATTTTTTCCAGTCAATGTGTCTTGTGAGGTCATATGCCATGTTTATAGATTCAGAAAAATTCGACCCAATGGTGATGGAAATTTTGATTGGCAAGTGATCACTACCGTTGGGGTCCTGGATTACATTCCACTTGCAATCTAACGATAGTGAATTCGAGCAAAGCGAGAGGTCAAGAGCACTTGGGTTAGCAGGAGGTTTAGGTACACGTGTTGTTTCCCCAGTGTTCAAAAGTGTCATATTGAAGCTGTTACAAAGATCATATATCAACAGTGAACGATTGTCGTCGTACTGTTCCCCCCAGGCAGTTCCGTGAGAGTTGAAGTCTCCCAAGATCAATCGTGGCTCAGGAAGGAGTGAGCACATGTCAACAAGTTGCTTGCGGCTAACCGCAGCTCTCGGAGGCCAATACAAGCTGACAATACAGAGGTCTTTTCCTCTGATGTTTGCATGACAAGCAACAGCTTCAATCCCTCCAATAGGTGGAAGGTCAATTCGAAAAAATGAGTGGCACTTATTGATCCCCAATAGCACCCCTCCGTATCTGTCATCACGGTCCAAGCGTATAATATTAAAATCGTGGAAAGAGAGATCATCTCGCGAAGAAAGCCAAGTTTCGGACAGAGCAAAAACATCACAATTGAAGTTATGAATTAAAAATTTGAATGTATCCAATTTAGGGATAAGACTACGACAATTCCACTGTAAAACAGTGATATCTCCGACCTCTCTATTTGAATTAGACATCAAGAGAGATAATCATTGCAAGGAGGGGCCATGTTTGCATCAATTGTTGCAAAATTGTCTTTAATACTGGAAGCATTGATATGACAATGGTTCTGATGGAGTCGGAAACATTAAAGCATGTGAAGATTTGAGCCACAAGGTCAGTCAACTTTATAAATCCCGATTGGGAAGTTGAACTGGTCGGTAAAATAGGGACAGTTGGGGTTTTTGATGTCCCTTCGAGTGCTGGGTCGTTCGAAGGTGAAGTATTCCCACGGAAGCCAGGAGGAACCTGATTTTGCTTGTCCGCTGCACTCGATTTTTTAGGCATGCTAACAGAGGGTATAACCGGAGGGGCTTGTCCTTGAACTTTGGAGGTGGTCACATTTTTGCGCCGGGGATTCCCTTGGAAGATGTACGGTGTTCCCTCGTTAGCTGTATCCGCTTCCATTTCGTCAACTGGCAGCGAAGCGAAGACATTGTTTGCGGTTAAAGGTTGTTGCTGTTGGGCCAATGGAGAAGCGCCCTTCAAAATTTCCGCAAAAGTGCGCTTCGAGCGTTCCTTTAAAGAGCGCTTCTGCTTCTCCCAGCGACTCTTGTAAGTTTCACAAGCCGAGAGCACGTGCGGATTTCCTCCGCAATATGGACACTTTTGCTCAATCGCACTGCAGGATTTGTCCACATGTTGCTCTCCGCAAGTGTCACAGCGCTCCTTGTTGGCGCAGTAAGCTGCTGTGTGACCAACTGACTTGCATTTCAGGCAAGTCATGGGCTTTGGCACGAAGAGTCGCAGCGGTAGCCTCAATTTGTCCACCATAACGTAGTCAGGGAGGGCGGAGCCAGCAAAAGTGACTCTAAACGAGTCGAACGGCGTAAATTTCGATTCTTTCCCTTCCTGGGAGACTTTGCCGAGTTGTCGGCATTCTAAGATTTTAACCTTAATCAAAGGCAGCTTTTTAAATCTGCCATCTCCTTCCATAATTGATTTGCACGTCAGACCCGTTTCGGTTATCACCCCCGAGATTTCTACGTCATGGGAAGGCACGTAGACACGATATTCCAGGGTAAACCTCTGGTCGACGACAATACCGTTTGCGTCTTTCCGATCAGCCACGACAACACGCAGTTTGGTCGGTCTAACCTTCGTAATTTCTGTCACGGAGGAGTATCTTGCCAGATCTTTCATGATCTGAATAACATTAAGTGCTTTTCCGTTTGGCTTAGGCCTGAAGAAAACAACCCACGGACCAGTTCCAGGTGCATCTTCAGGATAGACCTTGACACGTGGAGAGAAGACAACAGGAGGAGAAGGAGATGACGAGGATTGAAGGGGATCGGGGACAACAGGATGGGGAGGCGAAATCTGAGCTGGGGTAGGAGCGAGGGGGGTTGGAGAGGAGATATTTGCAGGTTTTTTAGAGGGGGGCTTGCTAGAGTTAGCAGACTCGTCCCCGGACGAAACATCCTCTGATGTAGGAACGCGTTTAAGTGTCTTCGCTGTTCCTTTATTTGTTTTTTCAACCAGAGGGGAGTCATCATCAGAGATCTCCATATCTGGAGATCCTCCCCCTCCTTCTGCCATTCCGTAATTGGTACCTCTAATCACAATGCACCCAGTGCTGATGAACTGGCAACCGCTGCTTGCTTCTCAATCGGAGCGCTTGAGCGCTCGGCACTATCACACACCACTAAGAAGTGATGCTCTCCTTCACACTGCTGTAAGTGAACAGCGAATCGCGCTGGTATTGTGTGCGTGCAACTGAGCACCGATGTCCGACTTCGATTGCGATGGCGACAAATCGGCGAAAACTGAAAGCCGGCTGGCCTTGCCAGGCTTTGATGATTCTGCTTTTCTCACTAATTCCGAGTTCACACTGCGTTTTACGATATCTCGAACAGTTCGAAAACGCGCGAAAAAAGCACACCCGGGCGATAAAAAAAAAATAACAGCCAACGGTAACCGAAAACAATGCTTTAACGGAGACGCTCACAGCACATGACCGGTTACTCGAAGCTTATGCCGAAGAATGGACCGTTTGATTAGTAATCATTTGTTTGTATTGATTAAGTTATTGATTGAATGAAACTCTGTTGACTCTGTTGGGGAAACCTTGAATCGAGCTAATCAAAATAGGCCAGGGCGTAACATTTTACACTTTGTGATAGATTTGTAGAAATATTTCCTATCAATTGATGGAAACATCTTTCCGATCTATTGGGAAATGTTCGAGATAAATGAATTCGAAATCATTCATTTTTTCCTGCGTGTTCTGTGTTTAGCTTTTCATTTTACTTTTTTTTCCATTTGTATGGAGAATTCCGACATCTTTATTTGAGTATCCTTATTGGATTCTTCCCTATATTCTGGTTAGATTATTGAATTATTTATAAAGGGGCGCTGCACTTCATCGCTTTTTATCGACAACGAAAACAACATTTATTTCCATATTTAGGGGGACAGATCTGGAGAATACGGTGGATGCGGAAGCAAATCGAAGCCCAATTCGTGCAATTTTGCCATCGTTTTCATTGATTTGTGATTTTTCCATTTTTTTTCACAAAAACAAAAGTTGCTTTACTCTCAATGCTGTAACTCACGAACCAATCGACCGATTGCTGTCAAATTTTGACACGTATCCATTGAAATATAGTGTTTTGTGATAGTCAAGTAGATTTTTGCAAGAGGCGCCATCTGGACGTCAACCTTATGAACTTTTCAGCCGAACTATTAATAAACCGTTTGATTTCAAATTTGATATGGATATATCTTTACAGCCATTCCATGCCAAACCGATATAGTGGATCTCAGATTTCCATGAAAAGTAGTGGTTTTGTTCTTCATTGCAAAATACCCCTATTTTTTATTTTTTCATTGGGGTGACAACTTTTTCCCAAAAATGACTTTTTTCAAAAAATCATAACTTTTGAATCACTGAACCGATTTAGATGATCGATATATCAAATTGAACCAATGAACTAGCCTTTTGTTAAAAAAAATAATGCACTTGCAAAAACAATGGATTTTGTTTTCGTAATTATTGATTGTAGTTGTTTTTTGTCGTTTTCAAGACTTGTGATTAGATAGCACTATATTTTTTTATGTTTTTTCCTTGAAAGGTGAGGATGTTTTACATAACATATCTCGATATTAGAGATGCTATTTTTTTTCGTTTTTGAGATATGAGTTCTCAAATTTAACCAAACAATCATTTTTCCCCTTTTATCCAAAAATGATTTTTTGCAAAAATACATTACATTTGAGCAACTTAACCGATTTAGATGATCAACATATAAAATTGATGCAAATAAGCCTAACCTTCTTCGAAAAAACATCACGCGTTCGAAAACTGGATTCTAGTCACATAAGTCTAGTCATAGTCTAGACATAGTAATATTGAACGAAGACTTAAAACATGTTAAATTTGAAAATCATATTTCAAAAACTAGAAAAATACGATCTGTGATATCGAGATATGTTATGTAAAAAATCCTCAGTTTTCCAGAAAATATAAAAAAAATATGGCGCCCTCTAGTCCAAAGCCATGACAACAACAAAAAACGACTACAATCAATAATTACGAAGTCAAAATCCATTTTTTGCTGGTTCAATATTTTTTCTTGGCAGCAGTGGTTAAGCAAGGGCAAGAATAATAAGCTAAAAAAGTGCTGGCAATGAAACCGACATGAAACAAATGATAACATTCAAATCAAGCAAGCTTCAGATGTACGAGAAAATTTCAATTGGACCTTATTTGCTTGGGTCTAAGGCTGACCTAGTTCTCATCTTCACACTGGAAACTAGCCATCGCTAAAAGAAAACAATTGTAAATGAGACAAAAAATACATCTAGCAGCAAAAAAGGGTCGACTGTGATGATGCCTCGTCAAAGTCAAACCGAAATCCTAATGCAGAGGAAGAAATGTTTTTCGTTGATTTTATCGTCCACGTTATACACATGAAATATCCTCAAAACTATTGCATCCATAAATCAAGCTCTGTTCATCCCTTTCGTCCGCGCCGGACTTTCATCTGTTCGACCCTGTCCGGTGTCGGATCGACTTATCACCATCTCTGCCCATTTGTCATTTGATGTTTTCCCTCCGCGCGGCTATAAACCGCCGCTCCGTTTTCCAAACCGTTGCCACCATTTGCCACAGTCATTTGGGATGGGATGCGGAATCATTTTATTGAATTGTCTGTCGTTGTCATATCTTTTATATCATTGAGCAATCGCTAAGAGCTTCCGAAGCGATATGGTGCGTTGGGTGGGAGATATGCTGGGTGTTGGGGGGTGGTTCCGACGCTAGAGATTGCGTCTACCATTGGCTGGTGGTAGCTTTTATGGTTGCTACTGCTTGGGGAAGCTTTCGCTGATTGCTGATGTGGTTTGTGGCGAGTAATCACATGCAGCGATGGAAACATGCTCTTGACGAATTGTCTCAATCGAACTGTAGTACTCTCGAGCTAATCGGCAATCTCATTAAGGATTTGCTCTGTGCCCTCGGTGCCAATCAGTAGTACACGATGTGAGAATCTTCCCCTCCAAATCGAACTAATCCGCAGAAAACCTCGTACGGGATCCGACAGTATTATGCTCAGCATCGGAAAGAATGTATTAACTGTCAGCGGCAGAAATTAAGTCCATTGAATGTGTTTCTCGGAAGCCGTGTGGAGAGTGCACGAGTTTACACATGAGCGATTTCGTCATATTTTTCATGACCCGTTCCGCACGAGCGAAACCGGGGGTACCGGAATACCTGATGCGGAATCTCGCGCCAAGCAGGAAATAGAAATATGAACAAACAATAATTGCTCCTTCCGTGTTTTCCCGGATGTAATCGGGCGGATATCGAGCGGCCAGGCGGGTGAGAGGTCTTCACGGGAGCAGAAACTAGCTAAACTTGTTCGCACGTCAATGCGTGACAAGTGCACTGGAAAAATATATCGGTATGTGTGTTGTTTTACCGAAGGAAATTCATGTTTACTCGACAATGAGGTAGCGCGGGGTTTCTAGAACGTTATATCTGATAGAGATATTGGCGTTTGAATAAGATGACGGATGTTTGCGAAACTCTCGTGAATCGCAGATCAAAATTAAATCTTCGAGTTCTCTCTAGCGAGGAGGGTTGACAAAGAATCTGTATTTTTGATCTAAAATCCTTATCACTTTGTTTTCGCTTAGGAAATTAGTATTTTATTTAATTCTTGAGTTAAATTTTGAAGAATACTGCTTGTAAGCCACACTTTTGTGCTGCAAGAATACTGAATGGTATTTATTATCCGAAAATTAATCAAAATCATTATGTATTTCTTGAGCTTGGGTATACTGTACAATTCGTAATTGTTCTCCGAGATTGACCTGAACCTACGAAATTAGACAAAGAACACACTTAATGACGCTTGGGACTAGCAAATCATTCGCATTGTACGAGTTTCGATAATTCCTGCTTTAAACAGTCAATAGCGACGCCTGCCACATCCTTACAGTCACCAGTGGAAGGGAAGGAAGGTTAGAATGATATTCGCCGCCCGAAAGGCAGAAGGGTCGCCTCTATAGCGTGGTTCCCTAGCGATTATCAAGGAAAGGATAGTTGCTAGTGGGGAGGGTGAGGAATCAGGATTCACTGCGGTAACTGATGTGATGTGAGTTATGTTAACGCGGACCCTGACCCCGGAGCAAGACTGGGTATGGCAAACCATCATAAAATCATTTCTCGTACTCAAAAACCCTCACATATCAAATTCGGTTCCATATGCTTGATTAATTCTCGGATTATGCAGGAATTTGTGTTTCATTTGCATGGCAGCATCATACTACCCTAAAATGGAAATGGGCACACTAATAAAACAACAAAAAATACGGGTCTAATATTTTGCAATAAGCTTGAGCTTGAGCTGTACATTTCGTAGGTGCTCTCCGTGATTGACCTGAAACAGCAAAATTACACAAAGAACGCACTGAATGTCGCTCGGGAGTAGCGGGTGATTCGACCTTCAAATAGTAAATAACGACAAATAGGGCCTTATAGTCACCAGGGGAAGGGAAGGAATGTTAGTATGATTCTCTAGCGATTATCATGGATAATTGTAAGTGAGGAATAGTATGAATCAGGATTCACTGAGGTAATTGATGTGATTATGTAAACGCGAACTATTGGCTACTCGACGAAATTAAATTCCGGAAATCTTATGTTAGTAAGCCAGAGAAGGTGGGCCTGTAAAACTAATTGGACCGGCCACACATTCTACTATTTAACATTCATCATTTTTGTCGAAATCCAATCGCAAAGGCGGAGCGTTAACTGTGGGAAACCTGATAAGGTAACCGAGAGAACTCATTTAAAATCAATCGTTTCCAATTGCGACGGTAGATATATATATTTAGGAAACCTGAGAAGGTAACCAAGGGAACTCGTCTAAAACCGATCGGACCAGCGATATATTTTGTTAATCACCGGCGCAAAGGAATTCGAGAATTAAAGAAGTGAAAAATTCAAGAATTAAACAATTAGAATTATAGATTGTCAGAATTTTGTAATTTTATAATTTTGTGATTCTATAATTCTAGATTTTTTGAAATTCAGAATATTATAATTCGAATTTCAGCTATTAGATATTAGATAAATTTTATGCGAAACCACCGTTAATCAGACACACTCGTACTAAATATGTGTGGCGTTACATTTTACAACTGTTTCACAACAGAACGCGTCCACAAATGGCTCCTTCAGAACAGAAAATCCGTGTCAACCTTTTCGGGTCTAATATTTTGCAATAATCACTTTTACGAAAATCTGAGAACCACTATATCGGTTTGGCATAGAATGGCTGTACAGTTTTAGTTTATCGCTACTGTGGTAGACATTCGTTTAGCCGCACCCTATTTTTCCTCAATATTTTTAAAAATAAGTCAATTATTTGTACATTTTTGCTCATAAAAGACGATTATTGTTTATTTTCATCGAATTCATTCTAAAAAAAAGTATAAATTCACTTTTTGTTTTCTAAGTAATTAAAATATGTGGAATCAGGGTGGACATTCGTTTAGCCGCATCCAAAAATTTCAATAAAGGAAAATTTGTGCGGCAAATTTCGAGTCCAACCGGTAGCTAATATTTAGAATGTCCACCTCCATTTCGGATCACTTTGAAAACTTGATTTGACGTCGAGTCAGACAGCTTTTAAAGTGTTGCCATATTGATTATAGCCCAACATTCCTGAATTACTGCCTTGAGACTGGAAATGTTGTCGAATTGTCATCCGTTGGCATAGACCATCTCGGCCAAGATTCTACATAGGTTCTCTATGGGATTGCAATCGACTGCCAGCAGGTCATTTAAGAAGCGGAATGTCCTTCTCGGCAAACCATGCTTTCGATTGCTTGAAAACATGGATCTATGCATGATCCTGCTGAAAAAACGACATCCTCGGTAGCGTTATTCTCAACAAGCCAATCAAAACGTCCTCCAGTAATTGAAGATACTTTGCAGAATTCATTCGGTGGAAAATGAAACAAATGGGAAGCTTGCTGTGATAGGAAACGGCTCCCCACACTGTCAAACTTTCGCCCACAAAGTTTCGCTTCGATCTCACAACATGCCGTTGACTTAAATTGTACCAATAGCAACTGTAACAGTCCGGACCATCCAAATTGAACTTTTTTCGCCGGAAAATACAACATTTCTCCACTCTAGTTTCCATTCCATGTATTGCCGGGCGAAAATGAGATGGTTCTGCTCATGGGTGGCGGTCAGTTTCGGCTTCCCTTGAAGTTTCTTCCATATGATGTTTGGTGACTCATTCAAGATGCGCGCAATATGCCTCTTCGTTACTGGAACAATCGATTCTGCCTTAATGTATGAGCAGGACATCGTTTCGTGGTTGCTTCGTGTCTTATTCGACCTTTAAGACGCAAAGTAACTTTGGTGTTCCCATTTGTTGGTCGTTATATCCCATATTTCTGGCATTATTTAAAGAAATTCCGTATCACTTTCTCAGATAGACCAATTTTTGTTACGATCGAGCGATTAGAAAATTTTTGTTCACTGAATATCTTTATTATTTTCCGCCCTTCTTCCGTCAATAGAATACCTTTCGCCATTCCTTCAAATTCTACGTAAATCACTAATCTGACCAACTTCTTACATTGCACATCTAATATTTATCTTGTAAATTGAACATTCCCAAGTATTTTTTTCAAAAAAAACACAGATAAAGGCTTGGTGATTATGCGAAAACTCGATGTTTATGCCCTGCGGCTAAAGTCTCGGGAAAAAACGACGTTTGAATGTTTATATCCACCGATGCCGCCTTGTGTGTGTGATTGTGACGCACGTCCTTTCAATGAAATAGACTTAAATATACTATCATTACAGCAAATAAGTATTCCGATATAAAGAACATTCCTAGTTTTTTTGTAAGTGTTTCAAGTTTTTTTTCACTCATAATCGAATCCGAACAATTAATTAAATTACGTTCATTTGTTCACTGTAGAAACATAATAAAATCTGATATACGAATACCTCCAAAGTTTGCAACCAAACTGGGTGCAATTTCATATCGATACATCTCCACGAAAGGCTTTAGCAATCCGTACAAATGGCTCTAATTGGCTTACACCTCAGCCAGACAACAGCAGGGAAATGCCTCTTGCAAATGTGCACTCCGATTGTTTCGAAATTACTTCATGGAGGCAGATGCTCGCCCATACACACACACACCCACTCTCAATTCCATTGGAAGCAAATGTAAAACCCATCTCGGAAAAGTTCTCCCTAAATGGGTATAACTTTTCTCGAAAACAGTTGCAATACCCTATGCCCTGGAAGAGGAACATAAAAGCGCAAACCCACGATGCTCCTTTTTCTCACGCCGGTAGGCGGCGTTGGGGATGCTAGTGAACCAATAGCAAAAATAACATACCAAACTCCACTGTAACTCTCTCTCTCCCTTCGTTTCTCCATCCGTTCGGACGTTGTCGTTTCCTCCCATCATGGCTGCGGCTCACTCCGCCGGTGGTGGTGCAACAAGAAGAGCGAGTGCAAAAGTGCAAGATGAATAATTTAATTAATTTCTATATAACAACGTAATTAAGGGAAAATTTACAGGCCTATTGTATATAGGTGCTGGCAGCGCGGAGGAGACGAAAAGTTGCTCTGTTACTGCCGCTGGGTGCCGGAAAATGTTCGCTAGCAGAGCTGAATGGGATGAGAGAAAAAGTATCACTCCGCTCGATGGTTGCTGTTGTTGTTGTCTTGCAGCAAAAAAGGCACATGCCAAACAGGATACATCTGAAGGGTGAGAAGCGAAGATGTGCTGTTACACTTCGCCCGGTGGGGTTTTTTCATTGTTCTTTCCGGGGAACGCTGATGCGATGCTTCAAGTAGGCTCATAATGCAATTTTTGATCATATTATTTTTTTTTAATTTGCAATGGCGTTTGCTTTTAGATTGTTCATAAAACTCAGAAACTTGAGATTTTGATAAAGTGTCTGCACCGTCATTCCGAGCCAATATTTTTTTTCTTACTTATCGGAATACCTGATTTCATCTAAACTTAGGTGATTGTAGTTCTGAATCCATTACTCAAATGGTACCTGAAATATCAATATTCTTTTGCGAGCTCAGCAGTGAATTCCACCTCTACCTATCCCACCGTGCATATATTCTACCCAAACGGAATAAGGAAGTGAATGAAATAATAAAATAATCAAATATGAAACCCAACAGATGCATTTGCATGAAATGCAATAACGAATAGAATGTAAATAACTCAATGCCAGCAGGAGAGAACCACATGTTTCGTTTCCTTCTCTTCAATTGTTCTATATAGCTCACATCATAAGCGCGCCAGAGATAGAAGTTGAAATGTTATTGCTAGCAATTAGCCAGGTGGCGTTTCCGCTACCAAGCGAACGATCATGAGCTCATAGCTCAGGGCCAGTGATGGTGAAAAATCACATTCAACGATCAATGAATAAGTATATTCCTCTAGTCGGATGTTTTTAAATCACCCCCAGTAGGCGATGCTCTTTTATCCTTCATATGTACACAGAAAGAATACTTGAAACGGTGAGCTACCAAGATCTCAAAAAAGCAATATGAAAGAGGAATCCCCACTGTATGCGCTCTCGAAGCATTATTTCTACTACTCAAGGTTTATCGTGAGTGCAAGCCACAAACGATTAATCCCATTCCATAGAGCGGATGATGAGTTCTTGATCGGAAAGTGTACAAGAGACGATCAACTAAAATCTTACGACATTTATCGAGGGATTTTTAATTCTCTATTGCACTGACCGCAGTGAGTGGCTGACGCAGTCTCGTGTCGATTTTATTTTGCTGTCGTCTCCCGCCCGATAAACAGCAGACGGGTAATGGATGCAATTGATTAATTTTATTACCAGCAGATTTGGGCGAATCTCATCCCGCCCAAAATCGTTTTTTAGATTCCAATCATTCTGAACGTTCACATTTCTCTTCAAATATTTTTTCTAATAATAATTCAATTAGTGATTTCACGAAACACTTTTCGAATTCAATGGAATTTAATATCCTTTTTTTATTTTGTAGATAAAACGGATCACATATTTGATTAATTCAATTCTGTGTGGTTACGTTTTTCGTTGCAAATAAATGTAATGAATTAGTATGGATATATGTTATTCATATATCGTGGACTTCCGACATATGTGGCAGTAGGTTTATTGAACCACCAATGTTTTTTTTCATATCCCTTCAAACTTGTTGCATCTCTTGAGTGTACATACTGCTTTGTCCGCAGATTTGTTTGGTTAAATCTGGTTAATTTCAGGTATTCAATCTCCATATTGTCGAATAAATACTGTTGGAACAATCGGTATCGCAGAAAATGATTATCAACATCCTATCTAATCATCAAACGGTATGCGAAGAATTTAAGTGAACTGACGGCATTGGAATATATGCTTTGTGAGGACCACACAATTATTATCAGAGCGGATAAACGTCCGACTGGAAGTCATGAACATCAGTTCCCAAGATAAATTTATCCTTTGAAGGTCGTTAACCTTCCTAAAGATGATCAGATGGAATATATTCCAATGTCGTCTGGAATAACCGAACCAACCTTATGATCGTGATGTTGTTTCTGCCATTGTTCTGATGTTTCATAACACGGCACTCTATTGATTATTCGCCGAAAATGGATAAAAAATATCCTTGAGGTTAGCCTACGGTTTTAGTAGCAGTGCAATATGGCGCTAGTTTCAGGATAAGAAAACATTTTAAAATGAAGCTTAATTTTTTTTGAATGAATCAGTAGTAAAACAAAACGTCAAAAAAAATCTCAGCTTTGTGATAGCAGATAATCATTACCCATTTGAGTTGTATGAGTATTCCCCCACAAACTGTGGATAGTCTGTCTGCATACAAATTATGTAGAGTTCCACAATCCTAAAATTTTATGAGTAAATATTTACGTGCTTACACAAAAAACACATGTTGACATATTTGCGCTAATTTATGTTTTTGATTAATTCAAGGTGATTAAGGCCTTTTCTAGCCACAACTTTACCCGGGCCCGAAAGGAGTGTTCTGTATTTGTGCTGGCGGAAAAATATATCTCGCAAGACCATGTGTTCGATATTGTAATAGCCTTGGCCAATAACGCATTTACATTAACTCATAAAATTATTGGATTATTGTTTGTAGTCTCTTGTAGATGAATTTAAACACCATCTGAGAAATCCTCTGTGGAACATTAAACATTAATGTCGTCCTATCTGCTGTAGGGCATTTTTACCTCACACAGTTTCATCGAAGTTAACGCGCTCGGAGAAGAAAATTGAACGCCCGGACGAGAGAGCGAGAATCGTAAAGCGTACGTCATAGAGATACTCATTCCCATGGAGCAAATTCTTGTTAGGAGTTGTAAACAGAACGAGGAAGGAGAGTAACTCAATTATTCGAACTAGTTTCAGTCTAGCAATGCTTTGGTCAACTTAGAGTTACCAAGAGAAAATCGTTTGGTTATGATGGGAGAGGATTAATAGTTAGTCGCAATTTGTACAGATTACGATCTGTGCAGTTTGCGATTAATCGTAAATCGCATCACATGCTCCCCTGTTTTCCATCCTTGCTCAGGGCCCTCAATCGACCCTCTTTGTGTGTTATTCTAGCTACTACGTCCATACAACAACCATCACGTGACGGTGATCCCAGTCCCTCACCGCTCACATTATGGTCTGCTGGATCGGTTATTGGTACTTTTAATAACACAACAATGGAAGCCTAATATCAACAGCCCCGCTGTGTATGGCCCAAACGTGAACGTTCGAACAATAGTAATATTCTTACGCCGAAAAGGGCGACATGTGTATCGATAAGATAGAAATACTCTTACGCCTCAAATGGCTACTGTATAATGTACAACTAAATTATCGTAAGTTAAAAGTGCACACGAAAAAATTCGGCTCTGTTACAACTGAATTGCTAAATGAGCCTAATAAAAGTTAATGGGCTTGAGTCACGGGAGGGATCTTGACATAAGGCTGGGATTGTGTGTAGTAACTGCATTTGAGTTGAGTTTTTTTATTGTTCAAAATCTGTATTTTTTCCTCTTTTGATACTTGAAACGGAAGCCCTGAAAAAACCGGTTCCTGTATGAACTTGTATGCTTTAAACAGGATAGATGAGATAACGTGGTAGAATATAGAACCACATTCTGTTCAAAATGTACGCAACAATACCATTAAAACCATAACTACTGTTTTCTTATGATCATTCAATTATGCAGAAAAAGACAAGGAGTCATAATTTATCATTTTTTGAACACAAGTGTAAATAGCTAGGATCTACATAAATATAAGCCTAAGTCAAATAAATCTATGACTACAGAAATACATTTTAGATAAAAATAGCATTTCTGCTTCGTTGCCACGTGGTCCGAAACATTGTTTGTAGGGGGTTGGGGGTAGGTGGTAACTTTACAGCCAGATGATGTATATTAAGTATCCTATGGTCATTAGTGATCTCTTGGGAAGTTCGTGTAGCTGCTTCAATGAACTGATCTCATCGGTTGCTAAGTTCTGCTGATGTATAGAAAAGGGAAAGGAGAATGCGGAAGTGCTTTCGAGGATGTAAAGCGGGTTTTTATATGAAGCATACATATCTTAAGATCGTGACTGTTCATGCTTCATAACCTGATGAGTAAACCCTTTCGAATCTTTAAATCAGTAGTCAGTTAAATTCTTCAATTGCATTTTTCACATCGCCAAACATCATGCTCGATATCATTATATCCTGGACTAGCATTACATATATTGTTAGCAAGACCTACACGATACAAATGTGAATGGAGCACGAATTGATTGGACAACATACAATACAACAACTGTGAAATGCCTATTACCGGCAAATGGAGAATAATTCATAATACAGGCAAACCTGTTTTTGTGCGGTCCCTTTTCGCGTGATTCCCCGTTTGTGCGACTCTTTTTGTGCGATTTTATCATGACATCGGGTCTTAAATCACACAAACTAATCGCACAAATAATAATATCGCACCTCAACAGTCACACAAATAAAAAATCGCACAAAAATCAACCGCACAAAAACAAGTTTTCCTGTACGCATCAATTAACATTGTGAACTAACGCCCGAATGTAGGCAAAAAGATTGCTCGTTGCGTCTTGGAGGAAAGCGAGTGGTTACGGCAATCGAAAAAACATTCCCAATTGAATCATCAAATTGTTTAACTTTTTTACTATATTTTCTGTTCGTGCAGCGCAAGCGCGCATGATAGAGATAGCGTGCTAAGCGATGGAAAGGCATAGATAGAAACAATCGTATAAACATGCAAATGTTTATTCGGGACCCTACGCGGGTGGCGTAGAGGAAGATAGGAAAAACAAAGATGTGAAAAATCCCACGTTGGCAAATAGGCAGGCAGATAACCGATTACGAGTAATACACCAAATAAAGGAAACCAGCAAGAGGAGCACTCAAGAACACCACCATTAATCCGAAGTCGCCATCGTCGGCCGAACTCCGAACGCTGAAGGAATTGAGATAACTATAGAGCAAGTCCCAATCCGAAAAGCAGACCACTTACTTCACTCGGACGGACCATTCTGGAGCCGTCAGATCACGAAGGGTTAGTGGTCACCCTAGTCGGGACTTGCTGAAGTCTAGGGGCTTAGCCCATAAGAGAACCCTTAAGGCAAGATTTCAAAAACAAAAACAAGGGAAATTTGGATTCCCTAGTTAACATTGGTAGCTCAAGAGAAAAGAAGCCAGAATATCATATCATCTTTTCAAAACCAATAACTAGAGAGGACTTGGAATCAAACCGTCTACCCAAGCCAAACGGGATTATCTTGTAATGGTCAACATCTGTTCATAAACATCAACACGTGTTGTCGCGCTGCATTCTTGCAGACGCATAGCGCATTCGGAAGGACGTGAATGAGGTAGAGGAAATATTTCGAAACTTTTGGCACTGCATATTTTAGTGTTCAGCTTTGGGTAGTAATGTAATTTGGGGAACGGAGAAGGTTTTACGTTAACGAGGTTTCCGTAGGAAGGTTATTTATTTAGGTCATCACAGGTGAAAATGTTGCCTGTGATGTTTTACGTATGGTGGTGCTATGAAATGAGGTATAAGCCGTAAAGTTAGCGTTTGTGTAATTTGTGTGCTAGTAGAAAAAGGAATTTAGGTCAAGGTCAGTGAGTATTTTGAACAAGGATTTTGTATTTGGGATAGATAATATGCCGCATTCTTGACAACCAACATTTTCATAAAAAGTTAATTTTCCGAGCCAACTAATTCCCTTTCCTGGTATATTACTGCACACACAAGTCACATTATCCTTTTTAAAACTCGAACAAATGAAAATAATATAATATATTCAATTTGACAGCCCTTAATGTGTAAATCTATGCCTCTCCGGTTATGTCTCCGACATTAACCATCCGTTTTTTAGCCAAACCAGATATCGAGCTATTTTCGTCCATTTCCGTAATAATTGAAATGAGTCCCATCGAGTGCGTGCCCCATCGATGAAAACATATGGTTTCTGGAGGAATAAGGCCTTGCGAAAAGCTGTATGCTATAGTTGATCTCAATTGAGTAGCTCAACCGTTTTCCTAACTGATCTTGGTATGGTATGGCTTGGTATGACAGACCATTGTCATCGAACAAAATTACTTTGTGTTACCTTTTCTAATATTCCGGTCGTTTAAAGAGCACGAAACGGTTGATTGTTTAACATTAGGTTGTTCTGTGAGTTGCTGTTAAATTACTTTAAATATTAGACTACTTTTTTAATTTTTCACAAGGGTGCTCATTTCCATTTTGGGGTGGTCCGAAAAACATTTTGGGGTTCTCTAAGAATTTCCTTTTTCCAAAAATTTATAACTTTTGAAATAGTGGACCGATTCAAACGATCGACATATAAAATTGAATTCTTTAAAAAATATACGCCTGTGGATACTTGTAACTTTTTTTTGCAATTATATTGTTTATATTTTTTTTCTTGTGTGCTGATTTTTTTACAGGATATATCCAAAAATCAAAGGGACATTTATATCGTTTTTGAGTTATGATTTTTCAAAGTTGCCTTCAATTTTTTCTGAATCGGTTCAAAAGTTCAAAAGTTATAAATTGAAAAAAAATCATTTATGAAACAAAAAAAAACAATCCATTCATCTTTAAATGGAAATGGGCACCTTAATGAAAAAAATAAAAAAAACAGGCTTTATTATTTGACGATAAGGAACAAAACTTCCAATTTTCACGAAAATCTGAGAACCACTATAACGCATTTTATTCGATTTATTTATTAGAAAAACAAAAAATTACTTTTGTTCCTAAATGGGAACTTTAAAGGCATGACATTAAAATAATTCATATCATGGTTTATTTAAAATAAATAACAAAAAATAATAATGAACAGTTATTATGACTCCCTTTAGTCTCGATAACCAACTGACAACGCATTGGCATACTCTCCACGATGTTCCGGTAGTGTTGGGGGTCCAGCTCGTCCAACGCAGCAAAATATTTCTCAATCGGGTTCAAGTCGAGGCATTGAGGTGGCCACACCATTGCACAATGGTCCAGGAGATGCATTTAAGTAGAAATTTTAGCATGTAGAGTTCGATAGGTATTCTCTAAACAGAATCTGTTTTAGACAAAGTTGTTACATATGACAGAGCGTTCATTTTCATGTAATCAAAAATAAGGTGACCAAAATTGTCGATGAAATAAAAGAAAAAAAACTTTCTCATCTTTATAGATAGAGGTAAACATATATTTTATCGGGAAACAGTCGTGAACGAGATCCGTCAACGATTTGAGATTCCGAAGCTTAGATCGATAGTGGAGAAGGTTGTAGAGAATTGTGTTCCGTGTCGTATCTTCAAAGCTGCTCCGAATCCTCCACCAATGGCTTCTCTACCAGCGGTGCGTCTTACATCCTTCGTCCGTCCTTTTTCATTCGTTGGGCTCGACTACTTCGGACCAGTTTTCGTAAGAGTTGGTCGAAGTCTCGCAAAACGGTCGATTGCACTGTTCACATGCCTGACGGTTAGAGCAATGCACATGGAAGTGGTGCATTCTCTCAGTACGGTATCCTGTATCATGGCCGTTCGTCGTTTTGTGGCTCGCCGCGGTCCCCCACGAGAATTCTACTCGGACAACGGGACATGCTTTCAGGGTGCCAGCAAAGAGCTCAAGGAGGAAATTAAAAAAAACGAAATGACGCCCTCGCATCAACATTCACGAGCGCCGAAACAAGCTGGAAATTCATCCCTCCTGCTGCGCCCCATAGGGGGGGGGGGTGTTTGGGAAAGATTAGTGCGGTCAGTCAAGGTGGCAACTGGGGCTGTACTGGATGCGACCCGCAAACCCGATGATGAAACCTTGAAGACAGTCATCCTAGAAGCTGAGGCTATGATCAATAGTAGACCGCTCACCTTCGCGCCTCTGGAGACAGCTGATCAGGAGGCTTTGACTTCTAACCACTTTTTGCTGGGCGGTTCTACTGGAGCGAAAAATCACCCTCCGGCTCCCGTGGACAGCCGCACTGTATTGAGGAGTAGCTGGAAGCTAGCGCAATTGATCACTGAAAAATTTTAGCGGCGTTGGCTCAAGGAGTACTTGCCTGTAATCACCCGCAGGTGTAAATGGTTTGAAGAAGTGAGGGATCTGACCGTTGGCGACTTAGTGTTGGTGGTCAGTGGATCCACGAGGAACCAGTGGTCAAGAGGACGCATCGAGCAGGTGTTTCCCGACAAGGACAGGAGAGTACGTCAGGCGCTTGTACACACTGCAACGGGAGTTCTTCGACGACCAGCAGTAAAACTTGGCCGTTTTGGACGTCGTGCATAGTGGTAAACCTGGTTCAAAGACATCCGGAGTTCCAGAAGACCAAGGTTTACGGGCGGGGGAATGTTACGACGGACCCCCTGTTGCAACAGCGCTGTGCGTACGTAACGCGAAATGGACCATCGTCCTTAACTTCACGAAATTGATGGTGGTCTTTAATAACAATCGCTATTGGTTCATACCAGAGGCAAAACAAAAACAAAACAATAGAAATCCAACGTGTATTTTAGATTGTATCAATATTTTGTTAAATTCATTACTTAAATTAATTGAACTTAAACTAGTGGACTTAGTACCTATTCCTATTCATGATTGTAATCTAACTATACTAAAAGTGAGTCAATTTGCTTAAATCTATCTTATATATATTGAACTAATAATATCTTAACCTAAATATAGTCCTAAATACTGCAGCGTATAATCCGACGACTCACAACTTCAATTGCTATCGGTTTACCAAATTTGTAGGTTAATTCAATATTTTGTTAAAACTTAAACTAAATATATTATTTTCTAGCTAAAAGCTAACAGCATATCAAACCAGCGTTTGCTATAAAGAATTGGAAACACCCTTCTAGTCTTCTACCGTACAATATATGTTTTAATATATTTTAAAAATATTGTAGCCTAAGTTATTTAAGAAATCTTCGTAGAACAAAGTTTTTTTCTATCTCTTGAAATAACCGACATATCGCCTTTTTCTAGGTTGCGTTAGGGTCACCATGAAAAAAAAACTGTTTTTCTGCTCTAACTTTTATATTTCGAATTCTACATGCAAACTGTCTTCAAAAGAATTTTAGGGCTTACTAATACAAACATTTTGTGCTTTTTTATCAATATCTGAACTCTACTCAAACTTATTATTAAATACTTCCAGAAAAATACGCTCTCTTCATTTGTTTGTCATTCTTCCCAGGGCAAACATAAAAATTGTTTGTTGGCGGAATGTGAAAGAACAAATTTTACTCTATGTGTGATTTTCAAAACAATGTTATTTTTAGTATTTGAATAAATCAAAATTGGAATCATGTGTTTTTGGGTGAAACCCTATCAATAACTTTGGTCGGGATTAAGATATTGACATGTTCTACATCGCAAAATGTTGGTATTGATAAGCTCTACAAGTCGTACGAAGACAATTTTAATCTAGAATTTTGAATATGAAAGTTAGAGTAAAAAAAATCGTTTTTTCATTATTACCATAATGCAGCTTAGATAGAAAACCCTAAAAACAACTTTGTGGGATTTAGTCCTACAATAACCTGAATAACTGAGACTTCAACATTGTTAAACTATGTTTACCTCTATCTATAAAAATAAGCAATTTAATTTTTTTATTTCATCGACAATTTTGGTCACCCTATTTTTGATAACATATAAATGAGCGCTCTATCACATGTAACAACTTTGTCGAAGACAGTTTTTGTATAGAGATTAACTGTGGAGGCAGAGAAGAGAAGTGGAACATGAGAGAAAAAAGTGGCAATGATTTGTGGCAAGAAAATGTAAACAGTGAAAAAATTTACAGATGGTTTACGCTCTAAAAATTGAACATAATGTTAAGATGTTTCTAAAACGGTGGGAGACGTCATATATAAGGTGGGAGGTTCGTATATAATGTTATTAATATTAGCATCATCATGATAATCACGGCGAATGGGATAGAAATTACGAACTGAAAATTGAATAAAATATATATATAGACGCTGAAAGTGCTGTGGACAAATATTATAATGCATTCTTATCGGTTTATGTATAATGTCGTTAATATTTGAATCATCAAAATAAACCCATATGTATTGTAATCATAACTTGCTGTGCTATTCATAACAACTTTTATGGTCGTATTCCACCAATAATGACAAATGTGTAATTTACGAATGAAGCTTCGCCATAGAAACTGGACATTGAATAAAAAAAATTAAAATGTGGCAAGAGCATTTTTTTTTTTTTTATTAATTCGTTTATTTTTACAGGCTCAGTTACTTAAGTTTAAAGGAGCCGAATTCTTAAATATATTTTTAAAACTATATATATATATAAACAATTTTCTTACATCTATGGTTAGTAAGGTGGAAAACCGATTACTCGCGGTGTACTCGAGTTTAGAAGGGTGACATATTTTTAGGAGAAGGATGGGATATAAGGAAATTGTAACAATGTTGATGAACACTCAATTCTTAAATCTATTCGTATATCTATAGTTTATTTACATTTCAACTTATTCTACTATTTATAGCAAGGGGACGAATTACCCGCAAAGGAAGGAAAGGAGGGTATAAGGATGTAGGGACAATCACACACGAAGATCTATAGCTTTAAGGAAAACATATATATGGGACATGTAATCAAGGTCTAACCGAGCCAACACATCTCTCACCGGCACATTGGGCTGTCTTCCTCGGGCCCGAAGGCAGTTTTCTAAATTCGATCTGGCGACCAGATACACCTCGCATGACCAAACAACGTGCTCGATGTCGTGATAACCTTGGCCACAAACGCAGAGATTGCTGCTGGCAAGATGGAAACGGAAGAGTAGTGCATCTAACGAACAGTGATTGGACATGAGTCGGGAGAAGGTGCGAATAAAGTCCCGACTCAAATCCAGACTTTTGAACCACGGTTTGAGGCTAACCTTTGGGATAATCGAGTGAAACCACCGGCCCAATTCATCTTCATTCCACTTGCGTTGCCAGTTAGCGATGGTATTTTTGCGAACTAAAGAATAAAATTCATTGAAGGCGATTTGACGCTGATATATATCGCCTTCAATTGCACCTACCTTTGCTAATGAGTCAGCCCTCTCATTACCCGGAATTGAGCAATGTGAAGGGACCCAGACAAAGGTAATGACATAACAGCGTCTGGATAAAGCACTCAAAATTTCTCGTATTCTCTCAAGGAAGTACGGCGAGTGCTTTTCCGGCCTCACTGAACGGATAGCTTCGACAGAGCTAAGACTATCCGTTACAATGTAATAGTGTTCAACAGGTCGTGAGGCGACGCTGTCCAGCGCCCAGTATATCGCTGCCAATTCAGCAATATATACCGAGCAAGGATTCTGAAGACTGTGTGAGGTGCTAAAAAATACGTTGAACACTCCAAATCCTGTGGACTCATTCATAGAGGACCCATCAGTAAAGTATATATTATCACAATTGATACGCCCATACTTTGCATTGAAGATTGTAGGAACGAACCCCAATCTAAGATAATCTGGATTTTCATGGATTTTCTCCTTCATGAACAGATCGAAATGTACAGAGGAATTGATGTAGTCAGGAAAACAAACACGGTTGGGAATATACGAAGAAGGAACAACCTGCATAGAGGTGAATTCATGATATGAACTCATGAATCTAGAATGAAAATTTAGCTCGATCAATTGCTCAAAATTTCCGATCACCAATGGATTCATAACCTTACACCGGATGAGGAACCGAAGAGATAATAAATTGAAGCGATCTTTTAGTGGGAGTACGCCTGCCAAAACCTCGAGACTCATGGTATGCGTTGAGGGCATACATCCCAACGCAATACGGAGACAAAGATACTGAATTCGCTCGAGTTTAATGAGGTGTGTTTTGGCAGCTGATTGAAAACAGAAACTGCCATACTCCATCACTGAGAGAATAGTTGTTCGATACAACATAATAAGATCTTCGGGATGGGCTCCCCACCAGGTGCCGGTAATTGTACGGAGAAAGTTTATTCTTTGTTGACATTTTTTACTCAGATACCTAATATGGGCCCCCCAAGTACATTTGGAGTCGAACCAGACCCCAAGATACTTGAATGACATAGCATGAGTGATCGGTTTACCCAAAAGTTGAAGCTTTGGTTTTGCTGGTCTATGCTTCCTAGAAAAAACCACCATCTCTGTTTTCTCCGTGGAGAATTCGATCCCTAGCCCAATGGCCCAGGTTGAAAAATTGTTCAAAGTATCTTGTAAGGGTCCTTGCAGGTCGGATTCGTTTGATCCTACGACAGACACCACTCCATCATCTGCAAGTTGTCTTAGGCTGCAATTTTGTGTAAGGCAATTGTCGATGTCGCTTACATAGAAGTTGTACAAAAGGGGGCTTAAACATGAGCCCTGGGGGAGGCCCATGTAAGAGACCCGACTTACTGCCGAATCTCCGTGAGAAAAGTTCAAATGTTTCTCACAAAGCAAGTTATATAACATATTATTCAATAGAGGCGGCAGACCCCGAGAGTGTAATTTGTCTGACAAAACCTCTATTGAAACAGAATCAAAGGCCCCCTTTATGTCCAAGAATACTGAAGCCATTTGTTTTTTTTCGGCGTAAGCCATTTGAATTTCTGAAGAAAGCAACGCAAGACAATCATTCGTCCCCTTGCCCCTGCGGAACCCATATTGTGTATCTGAGAGTAGGCCATTCGTTTCAACCCATCGATCAAGGCGAAACAAGATCATTTTCTCCAACAATTTCCGTATACAAGACAGCATTGCTATTGGGCGGTACGAATTGAAGTCGGACGCGGGTTTTCCGGGTTTTTGAATAGCTATAACTCGTACTTGTCTCCAATCATCTGGAACAATATTATGCTCCAGAAACCGATTGAATAAGTTCAACAAGCGATGTTTCGCCACATCAGGGAGATTTTTCAGCAAGTTGAACTTAATTCTATCCGATCCCGGAGCAGAATTGTTACATGAAAGGAGAGCAAGAGAGAATTCTACCATCGAAAACTTGGAATCAAGATCGCACCTATCTTGTGGTATATCTCGAACAATTTTTTGCACAGGAGCGGAATCAGGACAAACCTTCCGTGCAAAATTCAAAATCCATCGATGTGAATATTCTTCGCTTTCATTCGTTGAAGAGCGATTTCTCATGTTTCGAGCCACTTTCCATAATTTTTTCATTGACGTTTCTCGTGACAAACCTCCCACGAAATTTCGCCAATAAGCACGTTTTTTCCCTTTAATCAAGTTTTTAAATTGATTTTCAAGGTCCAAATACGTCTGAAAATTTTCAGGGGTTCCACGTTTCCGAAAAGCTTTAAATGCATTCGATTTTTCTACATAAAGCTTGGAACATATGCTATCCCACCATGGATTGGGAGGCCTTCGACGAATAGTGGAACCTGGGATGGGTTTCGTTTGAGCGCGAACCGCGCTGTCATAGATCAAACGAGAAAGGAAGTTATACTCCTCCAATGGAGGTAAACCATCTCTGGAATTGATGGCTAGAGCAATCGCGTCCGAATATTTTTTCCAGTCAATATGTCTTGTGAGGTCATATGCCATGTTTATAGATTCAGAAGAATTCGACCCAATGGTGATGGAAATTTTGATTGGCAAGTGATCACTACCGTTGGGGTCCTGGATTACATTCCACTTGCAATCTAACGATAGTGAATTCGAGCAAAGCGAGAGGTCAAGAGCACTTGGGTTAGCAGGAGGTTTAGGTACACGTGTTGTTTCCCCAGTATTCAAAACGGTCATATTGAAGCTGTTACAAAGGTCATATATCAACAATGAACGATTGTCGTCGTACTGTTCCCCCCAGGCAGTTCCGTGAGAGTTGAAGTCTCCCAAGATCAATCGTGGCTCAGGAAGGAGTGAGCACATGTCATCAAGTTGTTTGCGGCTAACCGCAGCTCTCGGAGGCCAATACAAGCTGACAATACAGAGGTATTTGCCTCTGATGTTTGCATGACAAGCAACAGCTTCGATCCCTCCAATAGGTGGAAGGTCAATTCGAAAAAATGAGTGGCACTTATTGATCCCCAATAGTACCCCTCCGTATCTGTCATCACGGTCCAAGCGTATAATATTAAAATCGTGGAAAGAGATATCATTTCGCGAAGAAAGCCAAGTTTCGGACAGAGCAAAAACATCACAATTGAAGTTATGAATTAAAAATTTAAATGTATCCAATTTAGGGATAAGACTACGACAATTCCACTGAAAAACAGTGATATCTCCGACCTCTCTATCTAAATTAGACATCAAGAGAGATAATCATTGCAAGGAGGGCCATGTTTGCATCAATTGCTGTAAAATTGTCTTTAATACTGGAAGCATTGAGATGACAAGGGTTCTGATGGAGTCGGAAACATTAAAACACTTGAAGATTTGATCCAAAAGGTCAGACAACTTTATAAATCCCGATTGGGAAGTTGAGCTGGACGGAAAAACAGGGACAGTTGGGGTTTTTGATGTCCCCTCGAGTGCTGGGTCGTTCGAAGGTGAACTATTCCCACGGAAGCCAGGAGGAACCTGATTTTGCTTGTCCGCTGCACTCGATTTTTTAGGCAAGCTAACTGGGGGTATCACCGGGGGGACTTGTTCTTGAACTTTGGGAGTGGTCACATTTTTGCGCCGGGGATTCCCTTTGAAAATAAACGGTGTGCCCCCGCTAGCTGTGTCCGCTTCCATTTCATCAACTGGCAACGTGGAAAAGCTATTGTGTGTTGAGATTGGTTGTTGTTGTTGTTGGGCCAGTGGAGAAGCGCCCTTTAAAATTTCCGCAAAAGTGCGCTTCGAGCGTTCCTTTAAAGAGCGCTTCTGTTTCTCCCAGCGACTCTTGTAAGTTTCACAAGCTGAGAGCGCGTGTGGGGATCCTCCGCAATATGGACACTTATGCTCAGTCGCACTGCAGGATTTCCCCTCATGTTGCTCTCCGCAAGTGGCACAGCGCTCCTTGTTGGCACAATAATCTGAAGTGTGACCAACTGACTTGCATTTGCTGCAAGTCATGGGCTTTGGCACGAAGAGTCGCACAGGTAGTCTCAATTTGTCCACCATAACGTAGTCAGGGAGGGCGGCACCAGCAAAGGTGACTCGAAACGAGTCTGACGGCGTAAATTTAGTTTGGTCCCCATCATGGGAGAGTTTCCCGAGTTGGCGACAGTCCAAGATCTTTACTTCCATTGAGGGAAGCTTCTTGAACTTGCCTTTTCCTTCTTTTTTTATTTGTTCGCTCGTCAGACCCGTTTCAGTTATCACCCCCTCAATTTCTACGTTATGGGAGGGTATAAATGTTCTATATTCGAGAGTGAAGTGTTGGTCAGCAACAATCTCGTTTGCGTGTTTCCGTTCATTCACGACAACTCGCAATTTGTTCGGTCTAACCCTGCGAATTTCAGATACAGAAGTGTATCTGGCCAGATCTTTCATGATCTGAATCACGTTAAGGCTTTTTCCTTTTGGTTTTGGCCGGAGGAAAACAACCCACGGGCCAGTTCCAGGTGCATCTTCTGGATAAACTCTGACACGTGGAGCGGAAACAACAGAGGGAGAAGACGAGGACGAGGATTGGGTTGGATCGGAAACATCAGAAGGGGGAAGCGAAATCGATGATGGGAGAGGGGGAGTGGAAGTAACAGTCGGTTCAGAAGGGAGGCTTGCTATTTTCTTAGAGGGGGGCTTGGAAGGATGAGCAGATTCGTCCCCAGAAGAATTATCTTCTTTTTGAGGGACTCGTTTATGTTTTTTCCCAGATCTTAAATGGGATTCATTATCGGAGATCTCCATCTCTGGAGATCCTCCACTATCCTCCATTTTACAAAAATTTCTGTCTTATTTCTAATATATTATTGAGTTTAACAATAATCTCGAAAAAAAAAAATAACAAAACAAAAATAAATTATGATAATAATATTAAACAATGAACAAATGAGTTGAATAATAATATTAATATTAAATATGTGTACCTTAAAATAAAAGTTGTTCCGATACTGCGCTCTACTGCCCTAACCAGGGAGAGACAGAGGCTACGCGCTATGGATCAACACAATAGCGCAAGAATAGCTCACACGGTCACGTGATGTTAATTCCCGTTAACGACAGCCACACGATGGCGATCCCGTTATGCCGATGTTCAACAGCCGCCAAGGGCTGCAAGCTGCAAGAGCGCTGCTTCCTTTGTTCCACTTCACAAAAGGTCAATTCGAAAGCGGACAGCAATGACCTTCACTCGTACACTATACCAATCGCACAATAGTAAAAGTGGCAACGCACAATAACGACACTGAACTTTACTCGTCAAGAGTTGGATAGCGAATGGTGGCAAGAGCATTAGTTGAAATATTTTAAAGCATTCTCATCGAAATAAATTGAATGATACAATAATTATACGACTAGGTAATGTATGTACGCTTAAAAAACAACATAAAAATGATTTCTGAATAAATTTATTTTTTTTTTCAGTTTCGAACAAACCCCGTAAAAAGCAATTTTTATTTTTTTAAATACCCTCTGTTAGTATTGTATCTAGAATTTACAAGGTAATGAAAAGTTAACATCAATTAGTTTCTAATAATCAGCTTTTTAGTTACCGGGGAAATTAACACCAAACTATATTTTTTTAGTGTTACACATATTCCATTCTCAGATTTTTATGTAAATTAGTAGTTTTGTTCCTTATCGCAAAATATTAGATCCCATTCCATTTTCGGGTGGTTCGAAAAATCTAGTTTTTCCCCTTTTTTCAAAAATAACTTTCTTCAAAAACTCATATCTTTTGAACTACTAAACCGATTCAGATGATCGACATATCAAATTGGCAGTTAGCTAGTCTTTTTTAAAAAAATACCATACTTGCAAGAAAAATTAATTTTGTTTTCTTAATTATTGATCGTATTTGTTTTTTATAGTTTTCATTGTCCAAGGTGAACGGAGCCGAGCGGTTTCGGACGAATAACGACACTTATGACGTTCGTCTTACAACTGACTACCTTCTTTATTTTGCAATCCCTAATATATATCAATGTTTCTTCGATCTAGAGGTTTATCGCAATGTGTTAAGCGAGCTTGAGATAAGCACGATCCTACCGTAACACCAGAGCATAAACAAAAACCCTATCGTAAAACGAACTACGAATAACACGATCCGCAAACAAGTATCGTGCGGGAGAGATGCATTTATTTAGGCCCGACCTCGACCTACCTTATCATAAAACTGACTCACACGATCCTCAATAAGGATCGTGCGATAAAGATGTTGATGTTTATTCAGGATTATCCCGACCCTATCTATTTATGACTAACACGATCCTCAATAAGGACCGTGTGATAAAGATGTGTTCATTTCGGTTCGATCTGGCCCTATCATAAACATGGATAAACTAAACCCGTCTGTTATTATGGGGTCGCTGCAAAGGGCGCTATATTTTTTTATATTTTTTCTCGAAAGCTGAGGATTTTTTATATAACATCCAAAATGTGTTCTTCTTCGTTTTTAAATTATGATTTTTCAAATTTAACCGAAATAAATCTTTTTTTTTTCGTTTTTTTTCCAAAAATTACGTTTTTCAAAAATTCATGACTTCTGATCTACTGAACCGATTCAGATAATCGACATAGTTAAATGAAGTATATATATAGTCTTATCGCATAGGATGATCGAACGAAGGTTTCACGAAAAAAATATAAAAAATATAGCGCCCTTGGTTCCGAAACCATGTAAACTATAAAAAAAACAGATACAATTATTAATCACGAAAACAAAATTAATTTTTTTTCGCAAGTGCAATATTTTTCGTAAAAATACTAGCTCATTGGCTTTAATTTGATAAATTGATCATCTCGGTTAAAATTATAACTCAAAAAAGAAAAAAAGAACACATCTGATTTTGAGTAAAAAATGTAAATGTGTAAAAAATCCTCAGTTTTCAAAAAAAAATATATAGAAAATTATAGCGCCGTTGATCCCGAAACCATGTGAACTATAAAAAATGGATACAATTAATAATTACGAAAACAAAATTCAAATTTCTTACAAGTTTGATAAAAGACTAGCTAATTAACTTCAATTTGATGTGTCGATCATCTGAATCGGCTTAGTGGTTCAAAAGTTATGAGTTTTTGATAAAAGTCATTTTTGAGAAAAGTGAAAAAAATCGAATATCCCAAAAAAAAATACAGGTTCAATGTTTTACCATAACGAAAACAAGCTACCAATTTTCATGAAAATATGAAAAATTTCAAAGTTGGCATTTTTCTTGGTGTTTTTCATGTCTTTTAGTGCGGCCATAATAATAATTAGGATTACAGCATTTGGATTGATGCTAGAAAATAAAAGTTTCATCAACTTCCTTGAATAGTGGATGTGATATAATTCACTTTATATCTGTAAATATATTTCTATATATTTTTAAACTAAAATATTTGTCAAACAAACTGCAAAACTAAAAACTTTTATACTGTGCCTTCATTTTTTGAGTTTAACATTCAAAGACTAGCAAAGACCAACTAGCGAACCGCCAATTAAAAAGAACTTCAACTAAAAAACGCCAATAAGCGAATGTGTACTGTAAAACTGTAAACAATATATAAAAAATATACAATCGAAGACTCTTTTTGTCGTTTATGAGTTTGGTTCTTTTTAAGTATCTACTTGGCATGTTTGCGGATTAATAGAAAGATATAACTTCCAAACCAAACTTATTTTAAGGATCAACATAGCATCCTAAAAATAAGTTAGGTTTTAAAGTTAAGAATTGGAAAAAAAATATAAAATTCATGTGAATGGAGACGACTTTTGTGTACAGCACATGCCACTGGGACCTATTGATGATTAAGTAAGTAAGATTTCTTTTAAAACGTCATTACTTTTTAACCATTGAGTCGATTTCAAAAATGGTGGGGGGGGGGGTGGTTAAATAATAAATAATTTGAATAACCACCTCAGAAAAATATTGAAAAAAACATTTTTAATTTTTTATTTTTCATTTCTCTTTCAAATTTCGATAAAATTGCACTGAATAATTAAAGAAGGGCAATATTAATATTAATATTTGAATAAACTTATTTAATTATAAACATGTTTATATCAACCTTCCCATCTTATAATTCTTCATTAAAGACCTTGCGTCAAGACAGCTAGAAATCCATACACACTCAAATCAAGTGTGCCTGAAAAAATTATATTCTTCACGTAAACAAGCGATGAAAATGTGGACACTTTTTAGTTAGTGAATTGTATGGAGTTCCACTGCTGTGGTGGAGGTCTAAATGCTAATTTCCACTTAAATGCACCTCCTGGGCCATTGCGAATTGGTTTGATCCGGGCCGATCGAAAGAATGATGCCGTTTTCTTCGCAATATGCTTCGGGTCATTATCTTACTGGATGGTGTAGGTATCCTCCAGCCCCGTTTTCAGCAAGGATTCATCCAGACTCTCGCATAAAATGTCGATGTAACCAGCGGTTGTCATAATAACGTTGACCTGCGCTAAATTTCTCATCCCAGTCCACGAGAAACAGCCCAACACCATGATGCTTCCACCACCGTGCCTCATAGTCGGTTGTAGATACCGGTTCTGGAGGTTCTCGTCGCTCTTCCGACACACTCGGAGTCGAGGGGTGCATCGGCGAACAAAACACGATAAAATAAATTTACTCAAGTGGATTTTTTTATGTCATACCCTAAAAGTACAAATTTGGGAACAAAAGTCATTTTTTGTTTTTTTTAATAAACGAATCAACGATATTGAAATGGGAAAATGGTCTACTAATAACCTACACTTACGTAGTATTGACTGGAATACCGAAGAGTTTGAAAAAAAATTAATACTGAAACACTTTGAATTCAAATGGCTGTATTAGTTTTATATTCCATACTTTCTGCGAAGACCTCCAACCTCGGCAGCGACTAGAGGTTACTAGTTGAACAATGTCCTGTCATCCGAATAAAGAGGGGGAAGAGAGAAAGTACGTAACAGACGTCGGCAAGTTGAGAACAATAGCTGGTAGGGTTTGGAGTGGATTTGTGGCAACCATTCATGGAAATGTCAAAAAGCGGTTGCGTTGCCAACCGAGTTGGTTGCGAAACAGCACATAAACGCAGTTGGAGAAAACCATTAAAGCGAAGCCGATGGAGTGACAATTGGCTGAGTTATGGGTTTCGAACGGAAACTGTGGCTTGTGGCGAGAAATTGATTGATGGACAGGTATTAAAGTGTTTCCGATTGCCGCCGTGACACGAGAGATAATGTTACCAACTAACCTTCCAGCGCCTAAACACCTTTGTGATGGGAATTGAGCGCTTTCATGCGACTGTGACTGAGAGTTCATGTTGTTCAAAGCGGCGGTCAAATTTTGATTCAGAATTGCCCAGCTTCATATAATTAAAGCGGCAAAGTTTCACCGCAGGAAATGAGAAATTGCACAACACTCTCAACAACTATAAATATTATTTCGCTTGCGGTGGATACTTCGTTTCCTAGAATGCACCGACAACCAGAGCCTCAGCGAAAACTTATTTCGAACTTTCGGAGTAACTTTCGGGCTCATAAAAGAAGAACCAACACCGAAACACCACTCGAACTCTCTTCTAATGAGGAACGGCTGTCACGTAAAGCATCTTAGTTTGTTGGAGCATACTTTTCGTCCGTCCGAGCAAGTTGTTGGTCCGGCCCGAGTGGCCAGAACCTCCAAATGGGCCACAAATGCAACTGCCGGCAACTTGTGCGGCTTGAAGCTTTTGCGTCGTTTGGCCCAGGGTTGAAGCGCCGGGATCGTGAATGATGTGTTATTGATACGATATTTTGCGATGGGGCAAATTGTCGGCGTTCAAAAATAAATAGAATCTGTAGAACTCCATAATTAGTGGTGTCCATCACCGCCCATTGCTGCAAGTGGAAAGAGTCGAATAAATGGAATGAATCACGTTGGAGCTGTCCCAGGAATAACCCAAACGAATAGGTGTCTAGGTGACGCTTAGCTCCATGTGGAGCAAAAAGTCAGGTTGGGGTTGGTGAGTCATAGTTTTCCATTTTAGTAAGTGAAAATGTTCCAACGCTGGGGTGTGTTGCACAGCTAGTAGTGTCGGTCTTTCTTCTCTTCTTTTCTTGTTTTTGTTGTTGTCCTCGTCTGCCTTGTAATTTTTTTATTCACCCTTCCAGGGTCCAGAAGACCTTTTTCATAGTTTATGCAGAACATAAAAAAATAGTTAGAGATAGAAGCGGGAAATGTGTTTTCCTCCGTCTGTAGGAGGAAAAAAACTAGGATTACATTTTAATCTCTCACTACAGCGAGGGCCACGATAATTCGCTTTCGCCGGTTGCGTTCCACTGGTTCGGAGTTGATGCAAAGGAATTTTCATCTCACTGCATTCAGCAGCCGGGACGGGCTTAGGGTTGACGTTACTTTGCGCTAATGAATTAGGACTGTAATTATTCTGAATTATACGGTCTGAAAATGTGTAAATGTTGACTAATGTCGGCTGCATGCACTAACAGAAGACAGAAGCGAAGTGAGTGTGCTGGGATAAATGGACCATGGGATTTGTTTTCATTATAGAACATTTTCAACGCCCGAAGAATTTACCTTCGGCCACTCATTCTGAACACAAGTATCATTTCAAATCTACCTTTTCATCCAAACAATCCGATCTCGGCAAATCCCTTTAATCCCGAGATAACATCAAACAATCAAGTGTGGCAACCGCATCCTCCACACGGAAGATATCTTCCTTTCGCAAGACTCCTTCCCCACAATCGAACGCATACTTGCCTCGATTCCGAGGAATCAATATAGCTATTTCGGAATGAGAGCGAGAAAGGAAATCTATCCGGCAAATAGATTAATTTCAATATTTTCCATTCATTCCAATGCTTTTAATGAAATTTATTTGCTGCCGCAGTCAAGTATTCCAGGCTGGTACCGGGATTCTTTCCGTCCCACTTGAACGAAAATTGGTTTGTCTTGGCAGCGTGCGAACACACATTTCTACAAATGTATATGCGCTTGTTCATGGCAAACATTCACACGAATTAGGTGAAAGAAATGTTCGTTCGCATCCCTCTTCGGTATATGCTGCTTGTTGGGATACACACATTTCGAGAAAATGCCAAAGTGCATTCCAAAGTTCGAATTCCAGCAGTTCCGCATCGTATTCGTTACTCAGATCGAAAGTTTTTTTTTTCATAACTCAACCTATCCAAAATTAGTGAAAAGCAAAAGATTTGCTCTGCTTTTCGGTTTTTTTAGGAAAACGTGAAGAAAAAACTTCTCATCCATACTTTGACTCAGGTGTATGCGTCATCGATGCGTGAACATCAATAACTGTGAGTAGGATTAAGGTAATGACAAGTTCTGCATTGAAAAATGTCTGTCTTGATTAGCTCTAAAAGTCGTCCCAAGACATCAAAGAATTTAAAATATAAAATTTAGAGCAACAAAAACCCATTTTTTCTGGTCACCCTAATGCAACTAAGAAAAAATAACGTTAAATTGGCTATAATAAAAGATAGTACAAAACTTTGTTCTACAAAGTTGGTTAAAATAACTCACCGATCTTCCTTTACATCTATCTATAGAAAGAATAAAGTTAGTTTTTTTTTGTTTCATTCAAAATTTTGTTCACCTTATTTTTGACAACATGAAAATGAGCACATTAACAACTTGCATGTAACAGCTTTCTCGAACACAGTTTAAGTCTAGAGAATGACGATCTTCGAATACGTTGTTTCTAGTGCTTCTGATCTAATTTATAAACAACAAATGTAAACAAAATATTTTGTTTTGGGCGTATTTTTTGGAGAAAACATATCAATATCTTTATGTAGTATCAGGATATTGACAAGATATGCATCGCACTATGTCAATACACAGTCATGCCAAACCGATACAATGGCAATCAGATTTTCATCAAAAGTGGTAACTTTGTTCTTTATCGCAAAATATTACACCCGTATTTTTTTATTTTTTCGTTAGGGTGACCATTTCGGGTGTTCTGAAATATAAAATTTTTCACTTCCTTCCTAATTTTTTTTTAAATTCATAACTTTTGAACTACAGGAACGATTTGGATGATCAACATGTCAAATTAAAGTAAATTAATTAATATTTTTAGGAAAATATTGGACTTGCGAAAAAGTTGGATTTTGTTTTTGTAATTATTGATTGTGTTTGCTATTTTCTATTCTCATGGCTTCGGACTAGAAGGCTATATTTTTTATAGTTTTTCTTGAAAGCTGAAGTTTTTTTACATAACATATACAAAAATCAGAGATGTGATTTTTGTCGTTTTATAGTTATAATTTTTCAAATTCAACCGAAGGTCCGAAAATTCTTCTTTTTTTGCCTTTTCTTCCAAAAATGACTTTTTTTAAAATTCATAACTTTTGAACTTCTTAACCGATCCAGATAATTGACATATAAAATTAAAGCCAAAGAGCTATTACATTTGCGGACGAAAATGGACTCTGGTTGCATAAATCTAGTCTAGTTACATAGCAATATTGAACGAATCTTAAAAACAAGTTACATTTGAAAATCATAACTCAAAAACTAAAACAGACACATCTTTGGTTTCGGGATATATAATACAAAAAAAAAAGCCTCAGCTCTCAAGAAAAAATATAAAAAAATATTGTGCTCTCTATCCTGAACCGAGAAAACTATGAAAAACTAACACAATCAATAATTTAAAAAAATAGAAAATCCAAGTATTTCACAAATGCAAAATTTTTCAATTTGATATGTCCATCATCTGAATCAGTCCAATCGTTCAAAAGTTATGATTTTTTTTTTCCAAAAAGTCTTATAAGCAGTGTTTGGATTTCGATCAATATCGAATGGTACACAATGTGTCATGAAAGTAACTTCTCACGAACATATAACCAAATATGAGTGGATCTGTCAGATACTTGTATGAATGACGGTAATCACTTGTGTTACACTAAATGATTAAACCAAGAGAGGAACGAAGACTGTTGATCGCATATCCGAACTGTACCAAACATCGCACACCATTTTCGAAGCCTGCTTACAAGTTTAAATGGCATATATCGTCCCGTTCTACTATAGCGAAACCCGCTGCACAGACAAATGCAAAGCAATAAATGATACAAGAAAAAATGCGTCATCATTCAGTCACCACGGTCACCAGAGCAGCGAATGGAAGAAGAGCTGAAACGAGAGATTAGAGGCGAATGAACTGGAAAGTTTAAAGCCTCTCTAAAACAAAGAAGAAGAAGAACGAGAGAGTTTTTGTTTCTCACTGGAGCGGTGTTGCTAGTGAAACTATGCGGTCTATATGAATATATATATATATATATATATATATATATATATATATATATATATATATATATATATATATATATATATATATATATATATATATATATATATATATATATGTATATATATATATATATATATATATATATATATATATATATATATATATATATATATATATATATATATATATATATATATATATATATATATATATATATATATATATATATTTCAAGGGATAGCAAGTTAAAAATGAAAAATCGAGCTAAATAATCATATAGTTTGCACTCTCTGAGACTTGAGAATCGGGATCTACTACATTAGTTGAATATGAATCCTTCGCTTTGCGAAGTCCGTATGATCCTGCTGTTTCATGATGCATGGAGAGTTTCGATATGTATAGGAGAAGTGCGTAATATGCACCCCCTAAGCGAGTATGGATTTATCTTGACCGTGCTCTTAAAATTTAAAGTAACAACTACGTCAGTACGTAGATTAGTTAACCCTCAGTCATCTGTAATCGTTCTGTATTTTAGATACTGAATAACAAAAGTGCTACGAATTTTATTTTGTTAGGCGCCCAAATTCTAAATTTCCAATCATACGGTGTCAAATGGCCCAGCAGAAGTATAATATACCCATGAGTTGTTTCTCTCAGAGACTATAAAGCTCAGTGAAACAGCTTGTATGAATGAGAGATTCCATTAATCTATTCCCTTTATGCCCACCAGCGAAGAGAAAAAACCGTTCCTCCGGTGAGCGTGTTCTCCCAGTATTCGTGCATTAATTCTCCAGTCCGCGCTCTTGTTTTCCTGCATTCTCTGAGACATAATATAGATGCCAGATGTGAAGACACGTTTTCGTTTTCAAGACATTTAATTTTGTGAAAACATTCTGAGGTCATTTCAAAGTATGTTAAAACAATTACGCGTAACTTTGGAAAGGGCCTATCTGCGTTGATCGATTCTCTTCATTGACTTTCTCTTTCGATTACTACGGCCTTGCAGACAAATTTTACGTCATTTTTGCGACATAGTTTGATAAACGAGGCCCCCTTCTACTCTCCTGACCATCGAACACATCAGGTAATGCTTTTACCGCCTAGTTATTAACGAAAGAGAATGTCGATGAAGAGAATCGATCAATGCAGATTGGTCCTTTTCTAAAGTTACACGAGAATTGTTTGTGTGATTTATCGAACATGATTTAGAAATATCGTGATGGTTTGCTCATTTTTGTTCATTATGATTACATTTGAAGACATTTATTCGTGCCATGCAGAGATATTTGAAAAAAATCTGGCATCCCTCACATACAAGCTATTTCTCTCGTGAGAATGTTTACGGCCGAAAACGAGCAAATTGCCCCGATCGAGGGTATGCGATACTGCCCGATGGTAAGCTGATGCGGAAAATATCAAATTGAGAAAGAAATGAATCCTCTCTTACCATTTTCTTTATCTGAGGTATTCACTGGGAACTCGAATCAATAAATATGACCCGCAGTTATCGCCTCTGGATCGGTTTCAAGCAACAAAAACCTTATAGAAATTCTACATCAAATTACCTCGGAAATCGCTTCCAAAGAAAATTATTTATCTTATTTTTTTAAAGCATGTTACAAATATAAAACTTGCATGGTAGGATTCTATCATTGACTAGCACGATTGCCTATATCCATTGCATTTCTATTCTTGCTGGTTTACGAGAAAATCAGGCGGGTCAAATTGCCCGGCAGGCGCGTTTTAGAAACATCTCCTCTATATGTTAGAGGCAAGGAAGAAAACAAACTTTCTGCACCGAAAGTGTACCTGAGGGTTTTGCTTGCGTGCTGGTGTATCATGAAGCACGAACCGAAGCAAAGGTGTCTCCTTCTCTTTTGTGTCGTGATTTGTAGCATGTAACAACAAAAGAATGCCGCTGGGGGAAATGATTTCTGTAAGATCATATTTGAACGAACGAAAGTGTTTTTTTCAGTGAATGGATCAATTGACAAACACTGCTTATTGGTAACACAATAAAACTATTTTTTTGTAATTCAATTTTATTATTCAACATAATTGCCTTCGAGGGCGATACAGCGATTATAGCGATCTTGCAACTTTTCGATACCATTTTTATAGTACTCTTTCGGTTTTTCCTCAAAATAGGCCTCAGTTTCTATAATCACTTCATCATCGGTCTTAAATTTCTTGCCAACGAGCATTCTCTTCTGATCTGCGAACAGAAAATAGTCGCTGGGGCCAGATCTGGAGAATACGGTGGATGCAGGAGCAATTCGAAGCCCAATTCATGCAATTTTGTCATCGTTTTCATTGATTTGTGATTTTTCAATTTTTTTTACAAAAACAGAAGTTGCTTCACTCTCAATGCTGTAACTCTCGAACCAATCGATCGATTGCTGTCAAATTTTGACACGTATCCATTGAAAATGGTTTCGAACGAAGATCAATTTCGTTACCGCAAACATCAAATGAACTAACAACGCTTGTCAATATGTAATTGTAGAACACATGCAAATAGATTTTTTTAAATTTTCCCATTGTTCACGTACAAACAACAAAAAACGGATTTCTTCGGAAACTTTATACAACTCAATTTATTAAAGTTAATTACATCCATACAATTCCGGTATGTGGATAGCTCCAATCAATCTGCCTCGACAAACATTTATTCAGACACACTATACAGACAAACAATACAGCTGACCGGCTGACAAAAAACTGACTCGATCTGTTCCGAATGCCTGGACCGAAACGGACTGCGTAAAGTTTTGTGTCTGAGTGAGACAACAATAGATCACCACCACGATCCACAACGTGGTGGTTCTAACATTCTTACTATCTTTGGTTCTCTCTTTAATACCCATTTTCCTTCAGAGTTTTCCGAAAATTTTCAATTGTCATGTTTGGTCGGAATATGTTTGGTTGGAATATGTGCATTTTTTTTTGTGTTTCATTTGTGTAGCAGCGCCCTCTAAAGGGGAAGGGGGGGTATCTAACAACCATAGAATAATTTATTGCACCCTGAAACCTCCACATGCCAAATTTCGTTTCATTTGCTTGACTAATTCTCGAGTTATGCAGAAATTTGTGTTTCATTTGTATGGCAGCTTCCTCTTAAAGAGGGGGTTGAAGTGTCTAACCAACATAGAAACACTTATTGTACCCTAAAACCTCCATATGCCTAATTTGGTTTCATTTGCTTATTTAATTCTCGAGTTATGCAGAAATTTGTGTTTCATTTGTATGGCAGCCACCCCTAAGAGAGGGGGAGGAGTATCTAACAACCATAGAATCATTTACTGCACCCTAAAACTTCCACATTCTAAATTTCGTTTCATTTACTTGATTAATTCTCGAGTAATGCAGAGATTTGTGTTTCATTTATATGGCAGCATAGAAATCCACTCCACTGTCTACCCACCATAGAAACATTTATTGCACCCTAAAACCTCTACATGCCAAACTTGGTTTAATTTGCTTGAATAATTTTGGAGTAATGTAGAAATTTGTGTTTTGTTTTCCATCCCCCCTTAGAGAGGGGAATGGAGTGTCTAACCACCATAGAATCATTTATTGCACCCTAAAACTCCATATGCCTAAATTGGTTTCATTTTCTTGATTGACTCTCGAGTAATCTCTAGTAATGAGACCACTCTACTTAAAGAGGGAGGTAGGGGTCTCAAAACATCATAAGAACCTTCCTTGCCCCCAAAAAGTCCTACATACCAATTTTCATGTCGATCGGTTCAGTAGTTTCCGAGTCCATAAGAAAAAGACAGACAGACGGACAGAAATCCATTTTTATATGTATAGAAGAAGATATATAAGGCCCATTCTGGAATACTGTAACATAGTTTGGAACCCGTATATGATCGTACCTGAAGAACGCATTGAGTCAGTCCAGAAACAGTTTCTCTTATTTTCACTCCGTAAGTTGAACTGGACCTCATTTCCACTTCCTTCATATGAAGCACGCTGCATGCTCATAAACATGCAATCACTAAAAGAACGCCGGAAATTTGCATTGGTTTCTTTTGTGAATGATCTAATTTCGCAACGAGTAAAATCAGCTGAATTATTAGAAAAATTAAATGTATATGTACCTGGATGTCAACTAAGAACATGCAATTTGATTCTTATCAAAACATCCAGATCAAATTATGCAAACAACGCTCCTATCAATCGTATGATGCGTACATACAATCAGCACTGCGAATTAATTGACACAACAATGAATAAAAACCAGATGAAAAAAACATGTACCGTAGGAATAATATTTAACTTAATAAAACATTGTAACATTAATAATATAAGTATGTAGTCTACATTTGTTTGACAAAAATGAATACACCCAGGTTTTTTTTGCGCGGTTTTTTTACGAGGTTTTTTTACGCGGATTTTCCAATTAACGCGTTTTTTACGCGGATTTTCCAATTAACGCGCTTTTTTTAGGCGGATTTTCCAATTAACGCGGTACCCGCGTAAAAAAAGACCAGTGCAATATCACATCTCCCACTCAGCACACATTTTTCTCTCATGTTCACTCAGAGCGCTTAGTGCCGCACCTTCTCACGATTCTTACGTGGATTTTAGGTGTTGGGTAACGGGAAGCTCGCCGGGCGGTACAACGGGACGGGGTTTCTACGGGCAGCTATTCGTGAATGTCTTTCCCTGTCTACTGTCCCTGTCCTGTGTCTATCAACACTCAACTTTTTACTTCCGTTCTACGTAAAGATAGTCCCATTTGATATCTATCATTAGGTTTTTCTTTACGCGGATTTTCCAATTAACGCGGTTTTTTTACGCGGATTTTCGAATGACCGCGGATTTTCCAATTAACGCGCTTTTTTTACGCGGATTTTTCAATTAACGCGGTTTTTTACGCGTTTTTTTACGAGGTACGTATCCTCCGCTTAAAAAAAAACCTGGGTGTAAATGAAATTTGGATCCAGAGCAATGATTCCGGTTTGCTATTCATTATCGTTCATTCAATCCCAATACGGCAGAGAGTTCTGTGGAACCAACTTGAGCACATATTTAACCATGATTCTACGGGATTCGACCAGCACTTTACTACACATTACGAACAATCCTCATTGAACGCCGCTGAATAATCTGCCCACTTTTCGGTATCTGCTTATTTACAATTCACTTCATTGCTCAGCTCTGCTAATAAAATTGGGGAATTCCGAACTCCCTAACGAATTTCCGATTCCGTCCATTTTAGTTTGTTCTAAAATCATTTGTTTTTTTTCCTTCGCCTTTTTCCGATCATCTTCCCTCATTCGAATGTGATTCGACAACAATGAAAATTGCTTTCGATCTGTCACGCCCGAGCACCCGTCGCTGCCGCTTCCGTCCACCCGCCCACCTTTGGGCCCCCGCTCCGAACAAACTTTTCCCAACTGTTTGTTATTTTAATACGCCTGACGGCATTGATGTTCGTGACGGTGCATACCAAAAGCGATTTTCCTTTGCTCTTTCGCCGCCGCCGCCGATGCTGCTGCCAAAATCGAAGATGTTCACTTTCCAGGAGAGTGCTCTTCCGTGCTGCGACGGATGAGATGAAGTTCCCGGAACAGGACATGCTTCTTTGCGTAGCGTCAGCTCCTCCCACCACCGAACTCGATTTGAGGAACAGGGAGAAAGGGGGTGAGAAAACATTTTTGATTGGAAGTCGAGCAGCGTTTAATTTCCGAACGCTCAATCTCGATTGTGAATCGGTTCAGCGCAATTGGTGATTCCGGGAAAAGAGTGGGAAATTATAGGACCGTTTTGTTATGTGGAAGTGCCGTTCGGGTTTTTAGATGTTCGTTAGTTTTTGGGAATAGGAATGCATCGAACTTAGAGTCGCTCGCACCAAGTGTAATTTTACAATGACTTGGAGGCTTCGGACAGCGATATTTTGTGATTGATGCAATTGCACTGAGTTCCGGAGTAATTATGAATGGATACAGTGAATTGTATACCCTCATAGCGGCGGAGCAAGAAGTATCGATTGTCGAAAACCAACCACCATATCATCAAAATGGCATCAATCGGATTTGTGCATTGCGATGAGTTTCCCAAGCAAACACACTGGCAGTGGAAAATGCTTCGCAACTGTTTCAGTTTCATGCACTCTCCACCCAACCAAACCCATTTTGTTCGCTTTGCACATTTACTGCATACGATGATGATCAAACAATTTTCCCCTCGGTTGCAACATTCTCAGTGCTCTCTGCTGACCACAAAAACCACTTCTATCGTCATTCGCAAATATCCTCCGGAAAATTGTAACGTGCTCTGGAACACTCAGTCGACTTCCGCGCCACCGTTTCCTCATTACAAGTGGATGGTAGCGAAGCAGACTCCGGTTTCGGAAATGTAGATATCATTCACCAGTTCCCTGCCTTGCCACCCAAACCGGCTCACCATCCCGACGGAGGTATCAAAATTTAAATAATTTATTTGAAAATTGGAAAATATATCCCGCTATCTTCAGTGCATGGATACAAATGAAAACAATAAATAAACTGTGAAATGTTCTGCAGCTTCCACAATAGTTTCCTATTTTAATGGCAAGTAAGAGGAAAAGGGGGAGGGGGGGATTAAAAGTGAATCAAAAATTGCACACGATCCTTGCGCACTGGAAGGTGTGAGGGGCTGGCGCAGGCAAGCTATTCGTCGTCAGAGGATTACATAAAGGGTGTGTCACATCAAATTGCATCACGGAAAAAACGCTGTAGAAATTCGCCCAGTAGACCGATCCTTTTGAAAATTTTAGACAGTAAAATAAAAACTATTAAACAACTTTTGGCATTTTCTTCTTATTCATACTTCGAGCCCAAGCCCGTATGCTCGCACCTTCCTCTTTACCCCGTCCATAAGGTTCTGTACAACGTCAGGTTTTAGTTTTTTTTAACAGAAATCCATTTTCTCTTGAAGTCCGCCTCCGATTTGACAACTTTTGGGTTCTTCCGGAGGGCCTGCTTCATAATCGCCCAATATTTCTCTATTGGGCGAAGCTCCGGCGCATTGGGCGGGTTCATTTCCTTTGGCACGAAGGTGACCCCGTTGGCTTCGTACCACTCCAACACGTCCTTTGAATAGTGGCACGAAGCGAGATCCGGCCAGAAGATGGTCGGGCCCTCGTGCTGCTTCAATAGTGGTAGTAAGCGCTTCTGTAGGCACTCCTTAAGGTAAACCTGCCCGTTTACCGTGTCGGTCATCACGAAGGGGGCGCTCCGCTTTCCGCAAGAGCAGATCGCTTGCCACACCATGTACTTTTTGGCAAACTTGGATAGTTTCTGCTTGCGAATCTCCTCCGGAACGCTGAATTTGTCCTCTGCGGAGAAGAACAACAGGCCCGGCAGCTGACGAAAGTCCGCTTTGACGTAGGTTTCGTCGTCCATTACCAGGCAATGCGGCTTCATCAGCATTTCGGTGTACAGCTTCCGGGCTCGCGTCTTCCCCACCATGTTTTGCCTTTCGTCGCGGTTAGGAACCTTCTGAACCTTGTATGTACGCAGGCCCTCCCGCTGCTTGGTCCGCTGGACGAATGAACTTGACAAATTCAGCTTATTGGCGACATCCCGGACCGAACTTCTCGGATCACGTCTAAACTGCTTAACTACGCGCTTGTGACCTTTTTCACTGACGGAGCATCCATTTTTGCCGTTCTTCACCTTCCGGTCGATGGTTAGGTTCTCGAAGTATCGTTTTAGTACTCTGCTGACCGTGGATTGGACGATTCCCAGCATCTCACCGATGTCCCGATGTCACAACTCCGGATTCTCGAAATGAGTGCGCAGGATTAATTCACGACGCTCTTTTTCGTTCGACAACATTTTTTCAAATTTACGAAAAATTGACAGTGAAGCATGGCCAACGTGATCTATACACCCTTATCTGATTATAAGCGAGAGCTGAAGATATAATTCCTAAAAATTAAATTTCTACAGCGTTTTTTCCGTGATGCAATTTGATGTGACACACCCTTTATTTATTCGCTCGGTTATCAACTGGCTGGGGAGCTGGGAAGGTCCAAGGAGCTGTTATAAACAAGTTTCGACCTCGGAACAAATTGGAAAGGTTGATCTGGGACCAGAAATCTATTTCCCGGCGGGTCTGAGCGAGTGAGAGAGTTCGAATATATTGCCTCCCTGTCGGCTAGTGGAAATAGATAAACTACCTATGCTTTTTCCTTATTTATCTGGATCGGTTCGAGTCGTCCAGGATGAGAAACGACTGTAGGCGTTCCTGCAAACGTTCCGGGCGAAACTCTATTTTGAGTGAATAAACTGGATTTGATTGTGAAACTAAATGAAATGCTGGCCAAATGAATGAAGCTTGAGTCATTTAATATCGCAAAATCAGATCTTTCTCGAAACCATGCTGATAAAATAAAAATGTTGAGTACTCAAAGTGTCATCAAAGGTCATTTATTGTGCTTTAAAAAAGCGAAACATCATTCCGATCTGACTTAGATGAAATCTTTGACTTTTCATCGTATGTCGCAGAGATGCCAACATTCCTTATTTTTCAGGATTGCCAAGACTTTTTGACACGTTGCCTGATGTCCTGACAAACACTCAATTTTGCCTCATTTTTCAGAAATGATGCCAATTTCCTCATTTCATTCTGATTATATAGAATGAAAATTATTCGTAATAAATATGCCGGGATACCTTTCAAAGTTCCCCTGGATGGAAATGAGAATTGTCATAATAGCTCTCCGGTTCGCACATGTCTACGTTCCTAGAGGAAGTTCGCCGTCTCAACGTAGTATTACTTGCGTCATTTTTTATTAGTACTTAGTTGAGATTTCTATGCCAAATAACACGCCTTGAACGCAGAGAAAAGTCGGAGAAAATTTCTTTGACGAAAAATCCTTCGACCAGAACGGGAATCGAACCCGAACCCCCGGCATGTTTAGGTGTGACGCCAACCACTCGGCCACAGGAGCCACATGTATAATGCTCAATTCCCCTGATGTAAAGCAAAAGTTTTTTTTCCAGAGTGAAAATCCCGAACTATTTTACTAACAAAGTATGAACTTTGTTCGATGTTTTTCAAAAAAAAAATGATAATTGAGTAAATCCAAATGAAATCGACAAATGACAAAACATGAGTATTTTTGATTCGAATGAAAGCGTGTATTCCGTTTGGGTTAGAAGAAAAATTAGTTTTTCACAGAAATTGGGATTTTTTTGACTCAAGCGTAACTTTTGAAAAGGGCGTATCGATTTGAGTAAGAGAAATTTTTGATAATTTATATCTCAAAAAATATTAGTCGTACCGAAATAGTGTGTTAGAAAGAGTTATAGAGTATTGTTGGCTTAATTTGAAAAATATATACACTTTGAAGAAAAATTAGTACTCTTTTTTTATTTACAAAATAAAATTTTAATTTGCGATATAAAAAAATATGTATTTTTAAAAAATTTTTTAAAATTTTTTCATATAAAATAGAAGTCATGTAGAAAATTTAAAAAATGGGCCCAAGATGGTAAAACTATTTTTGACAAAATTTTTTGGATCATCGAATTTTTAGGAATTTCCGAAACTTCGAATTTTTGTATGTTAGCAATCATTCTTAGGGTGGGTTTAGACTAGGGATATATTCATGTGAAGAAATATGATGAGATTTATAGAAATCGCATCAACCGTTTACACTAGCGTGAACTTCTATAATGAATATATTCATATCTTCGGTGAATTTATTCACCTGAAGTAGAACTGCATCCAACTTTAGTGATTTCTCACCAGTGAGAAATTCACAAGCGTTTACATATGCTGAATTTATTCAAGTTATATATACCTCGAATGAGTGTATCATATTTATTCTCACCCGTTTACACCTATTTTCACGTGAATAAATCCAGCTATAGCTATAGATCTCCCTAATGTAAACCCGCCATTAGCCACAAATGATGAATTTTGATGTGATTTAAAAAAAAAGGTTATTATCAATTATCAATATTATTCTATCATTTGGTAGAAGGTTGCATCTCCTTCTAAATGCAACCATTCTCGAAATATTTAAAAAAATATTCCTAATTTATGATCTTTTTTATAGTAAATAATCTCTTTTAATATGTTTGTCGTGTTATACCGTCATGTTCATGAAATTTTATGAATTTTCTTATAATTTCCAAAATTTTTTTTGATTGATTGAAGTTTGTATTAAGATAAAAAAGATTTTTTAGTTTCACTACGTTTTGTATTAACCCACATGTCTTCCAATGTTTCGTAACGTAACTCCTAAACATATGTCTTTACCATAACTATGTATTTGGAAAAGTTGTTGGAAATTATAAGCGAATTCACAAAATCTCATGAACATGATGGTATAACACGACAAACATATTTAAAGGGCCTATTTACTATTAAAATAACAATAAATTACAAATATTTTTTTAAATATCTCGAGAATGGCTACATTTAGAAGGAGATTGATAATAACCTTTTTTGTTTTAAATAACATCAGGATTCATAATTTGTGATTAAAAATGACTGCTAACATACAAAAACTCGAAGTTTCGAAAATTCCTAAAAATTCGATGTTCCACAAAGTTCGTCAAAAATAGTTTTACCATCTTGGGCCCATTTTTTAAATATTCTGCATGACTTCTATTTTGTATGAAAAAATAAAAAAAATTAAAAATATTTAATTTGGATATTGCAAATTGAATTTTTATTTTGTAAATAAAAAAAGAGTACCAATTTTTTTCCCAGTGTAGTTTTTGAGAAATAAATTATCAAAGAATTCTCTTACTAAAACCGATACGCCCTTTTCAAAAGTTACGCTTGAGTCAAAAAATTCCCAATTTCTGTGAAAAACTCATATTTTTACCAACCCAAACTGAAAACACACTCTCATTGGAATCAAAAGAAAGTTTTTAAAATCTGCATTTTTAGGACGATTTCATTTGGAATTGCTGAATTGATAATTTCATGAAAACCAGAATATCTAATGAATTTGAGAAATAATGTGGAGATTTCTATGATGTACGTGTGTCCGCAGAGTTCAAGAAATATGGGTCAGGATGTAATATTACTCAAAAGAAAAATTTTCAAAGTTATTATAATATACTAGCTGACCCGACGAGCTTCGTCTCGCTCAAAATTTCTTTTGATATTAGTTCTCCGTTACATGGAAAACATGTTTGATACAGACAAGTAAATTTCCTTTCTTTTTTTTTTATTTTCACCTAATAACAATTTTCGCTTCACACTAACAGAACACGAAGTTTTATTCCGCAAACGCGAAATACAATTGGACTAACAACAATGTCAGAATTATTTTTTTTTCAAACTTTCTCTCGAAGCTTTTCGGAAATTTCAAAACTTTTTCTCATCATAACATTGATTTACGGGCAGAGACGAATACTACAAAATAAAGACAGCTCAAATCGAACCATTTTTTAATCCACTAACTACGCTTATCGTGATGTAATTTTCGAACACATGGGAATTCAATTTTCCGAATTTTCCGACCTTTCTTCAGAGTTTTCCGAAAATTTTCCGATTTTTCTCTCCACTTTATTGATCTGAGAAGAATCAATAAAGTGAAGAAAAATACATGAAAATGAATACAGCTCAAATCAGACCATTCCTTCTTCGGGTTTTGCGCTTAGCAACCCTTTTGGTCTTCCATTTTTATTTATATAGACTAGTTGACCTGGCAAACTTCGTCCAGCTTAAAATTTATTTTTCGTTATCACATTCACATTTTCTTACTAAGCGCATGTTCATGGGTCTAATCGTAGAACTGTTCATTGATTGATCTTCTAATCTCCCCTTTAAAATTACCTTTTACTATAAAATTCCTAGTACTTCTACCAAAACGCATCATTATAATATCAGATTATTTTCAGACACAATTCTCGTTCAAGATTTTTCAACCACTTGCAGATCACATGTTCCTACGTTACATGAAATAAATGTTCGATGCAAAAAACATGATAGAATAAAGGCAGCCCTAAATCGGATAATTCCTTCCTCGAGTTTTGCTCTTATCAACACATTCGGCGATACATTTTTATTGGTATAGATAGAAGGAGATATAGCAGTGCATTTTATCACATTAAAATCCATTTCCGCCTTCGAACAAAGACCAATTTCGTTAGGGCAAACATCAAATGGACTAACAACGCTTGTCACTATGTAATTGTAGAACATATGCGAATTGAATACTCTGAATTTTCCCATTTTCCATCAAAGTTTTTCGAAAAATGATTGGGCTCTGCATTGGATGGGCAAGTTCCACAAACGAAGTTATCACAAGCAAACAATGTGCTTCGATCCCTTTTTTTTTGTACAAATTAAAAAACAGAAGTAAAAAATGCCGCAAATGTTCTTTATTCGGAACGAAACTCAACATGTTTAGTACGCTGAACAACCAAGATCTTTTTGATTTTGCCCAATGACACTAACATATTTTTGAAGTTAATGTGAAATGAAAAAAAAAATTGTCTAATCGAAGGAATGCATACAACTCTGCTAGCATCGGTCAAAACATCAATCGAATATTTCCAACTCGCATTCCTGATAGTCTACTTTCTCGTTGAGTTTTGTGCTAATTGTGTAAATCATGACACACTGAACATTTGTAGGGTTTCGAATTGAAAGGCACATTCAGAGCCTGAATTCGGAATTCCAGCTTACCATCCCGATACCTAGCCAATCTGAGATAGTTTTTTTTTCGTTATCTTTCCGCTTTAGAACAACCGTATTACAAGCCACAGACTAAGGACCGTCAACCGGTTAACCAGTGACGACCCTCCCCACCCGGTCACTATTTATTTTCCAGTGCACTCAAGAACGACGTGGTCAGGATGCTAATTGGGTAGATAAAATGTCTCCAATTAGAGTGAGAGAGCGACTGTGGGACATTTACCGGCTAATACCAATGGGAGAGAGTGGGTCATCGCCGTTGATTGTGAGACAGTGCGGCGAGTCGTCTCCCAAGGGACGTCCGGGCAGTTGTTCCCCGGGTTGGCATCGGTTTGGTCTGTTCTGGCCCGGATGGATGGAGCTAATGGTAAACTTGCGAAGCCCTGTGGCACCGGCAGGAGGACGGATGGGAGTGAAGGTGTGCGCAAAAGTTGAACTAAACCATTGAGAAACAACAACCAGGCAGAAGGAAGCTGGATGGTATGGGATGGGAAAGTTCGATTTCAGTCTTCTATGCTAAAAGGCTAGAAGGGGACGGGGTAAACCTCCCGCGGGATGTTTATGTTTGTGCCGATGCTCTGGATGCTCTCCAGAACAATTTTCCGACGACAAATGAAGATGTTTTGCTGAGTTTGCTCACTGTAAGACAACGAGACGTGATGCCTGTTTCCAGCGAATCGGTTCGAATATGTCACTCGCAGTGCGGTTGGAAGGGGTCTTAGTTTTGTTTTTGGTCCCGCAACTTTTAATAGACTCGGGCTATCTCGGGCTTCAGAGTATCCTGGTGAAAGGGACCGGGAATTAAGTAACGAAAAGGACGCAAAGTTTTTCCGGGTAGAGTTTCGTAATTATACGGCGAAATGGGGACGAGATAATGCTGTTTTTGTGATTTCCGGCAAGAAAGTTTTGATGCTGAGGAATTAAGTTATTATAATTGGAAAAGACCAGCTTTGTGGGCAAATCGACGCCGTCTACGGATGCGATGAGTGGCGCTGTGAGAGGCTTCCGTTAATTTGTATCATTATTAGCTGGGTTCGTTCTGTGACAACTCCTGGTACGAATGATCCAACCTAGAGACCATCTGCCACGTTGATGTCGGATATCTGGCGGATCTTAAAAAAATGGCAATTTCTGCCACACTGAAACACAACCCATCGATGTCGATGTGGCGAGTAGAAAAAACTACCGTTCCACTCAAATGCAGCGGAAAATGCAATAAAGCCATTATCACTTCCTTATAATGGACCGGTCTGGCAATGTGTGGGCGGAAGGAGGAGCGATCGCATGCAGCGCACTTTCGCTTGCTTCTTTGCCTGTCCTATGTTTTTGCGGATTTTACGAGACAGTCAAAAAGGCTGTGAGTCTCCTCCGAGCAGAATCGTCTCTCGTGCGTTCCAATAAATCAACTTCCACAGTAACACTTGGGCCGCTTTTGCCATCCCACCCACGCAGCATACTTTCTCGCAAGCAACCGCTTGAAGTGTGTGCATTTTCCGATGCGATGATAGCAATTCCACGTTCCACGGAAGGATGCAAGGGAAAAATATTCGATCGACGATAGACAGCGGTCGATAGGGCGGCAGCGGGTAAGTTTTCGAAAGACATTTATTCGATCTTCATTGAATTCGACAGCTCATGTGTTCGGGAATGATGGCTAGCAGGGGAAAGCAGCCAGGAGGAATCATGAATATTTCATACTTGCCCGAGCACACTTTCCGCCAAGGCTCATAAATTTAGCCTTGGCTTGTGAGTGGGAAATTCCCGACGCTGCACGTGTTCGAACTATCGCTCACCAAACGCGTGGGAAAAAATGTGGCCGGTAGGATTGATAATGGCGGGAGTGGGTGAGCGTACGAGCGCGAAAAAAAAATCTATCGACAGCGTAAAATCGCGTAACGAGCATGTAGGATTTCTAGTGGTTTGATCTGTGGACTGGAAAGAAATAATAAAATCAAATTTGAATAGTAGTTTCGTCGATGGGATTTTAAGTGGTGCATATCAGCCGCGAATATCGAATAAATGGGAGTATGGTCGTTGTTTTTATGTGCTCTCAATGCTCCATTTATTTTTTGGGTATTCCAGCAATCAATCATCCTTCTAAGGTATGCAGATTTGAGTGGAACAGTTGCAGTTGCATTCAGTTTTGGTGGAGGATCTGGATGGATGTAGGTTGCAAGCGGTCATGCTCGTCTGTCCAGCGTGCTTTCAATTGGTCTGCAAACCTTGTGTTTTTTTTTTTTTTTTCCAAAATATATTTTTTATTAAGGCACATGTGGCGTTAGCCTGACGGGGCCGGGAGTCCAATATTTTGACAATTTTTGTCTTACAACTATGTTAGTAATATGTAACCGATTACTCGCGGTTGGCTCGAGGTTAGTATTACAAGTGTTCTCATAATTGGTATGTTGCAGTCTTCGATGCTCTATACGTGTGCCCGACACGGGCTACTTCCTATTGGGATGCAGCTGACCATTAATCAGCAACGGCCCCCTAGTCTGTACCCCATATCTAGCGTGGTGCGTCTTTCTCGACTCGAGGAATCCAGGATAGAATGGTCACTAGCCGGCGCAATCATCAGTTCGTGTAGAGTTGTCATGAGCGGTTCAACCTTTGGCTCTTGTTGAATGATCAGTGGACTGCACAACCTTTGGCCCGTGCATCTGTAAAGAGTGTGTGTATGTATTGCCGCGACTAAGTAAAAGTTTATCGATCGGATAGGAGGGATATGAAACGGGGACCTTGTGTTGTTTTGAATAAAAATTGATTAACAGAATGTCAGTGTAAAAGCTGGTTTGTAATAATTTGATTTCAAATTTTTTTATTTGAAAGGTGCATAATTTTTATTTTTATTTTTTTGACGTAGGACTACGTCTTTCATTTCCATACTGTAAGTGTAAGTAACTTTCGAAAACAAAAGCGTTACGCCGGAGAACGAGATTTTGAGCGTTAAAAGCTCCTAAACAGCTGAATAAAATGTCTACGCTTTATATGCTTGTTTCTTTATGATCCAAACATTTGTTTCAATAGCCCTAAAATTACTTTCAAAACCGGTTTTGAAATCACACCAATCGGTATATAAGCGAACGCCGCTCGGAAATCCGCTCAGTTATAATTGCGCAACGATTGAGGTACGATCGCCTGAATGGATGGATGTTTCCCTAACACAGACTTAAAAACCATGGAGCCAGGGGAAATCGGCATTGCAAAATAGATGTAAGCAGAGGGTACTTTTGTACTCGCTTGCGTATCTGGAAATTGGAATGTTTCGCTGAGACTGACTTCGAAACCATGGAGCCTGAGCGAACTCGAGATTGCAAAACAGATTTGAGCTGCGGGTACTTTTGTACTCGCTTGCGTTTCTGGAAATCGGAATGTTTCCCCAACACAGACTTCAAATCACATGGAGCCAGGGGAAATTGGCATAGCAAATTAGATCCAAGCAGAGGGGACCCGTTTGCGTTTCTGCAAATTGGAATGTTTCCCTAACACAGACTTCAAAATCATGAAGCCTAGGGAAATCGGCATTGCAAAATAGATGCGAGCTGCGGGTACTTTTGTACTCGCTAGCGTTTCTGGAAATCGAAATGCTTCCCTAACACAGACTGGAAAACCATGGAGCCAGGGGAAATTGGCATAGCAAATTATATGCAAGCAGCGGGTACTTTTATACTCGTTTGCGTTTCTAAAAATTGAAATGTTTCCCTTACACATTGACGGATTGACTATGGATTTGATATAGTATGATACGGTGTAGTGGATAAGATCGAAGTGGATATTATATTATCGAAGAAATCACATGTATAAAAGCAGCATTATAAAATTATTTGTTTACGAATGCTGCAATCGATCGTAGTTATTAGGAAGTTGGAATTGTCTTATTTTCGCTGTGTAATTCCGGGGAGGAATCCATTCCTTCTCAAGCGTTAATAATCCAGCTCCGGATCAACGATGATTCCAATTGTCGGGGTACTATTTGCGCTGGGTATTTCCGAGTAGTAATCGAATCCCCCTTTGAACGTTAATAATTCTTTTCCGGCTAAACGAAGTGGTATGAAAATCACTTCATTCGAAAGATGAAACGTCTAAGATTTATATGCTTGTTACTTATTGATTGCTAAGTCAACGATAGTTCTACGTCAACCTTTGTGGTTATATCAAAGGTATAACCCACTTCTAGTTTTTATTTATCCCATCTCATTTAGCAATTCAGCTGGAGTAACCGAGACGAATTTTTCAGTGTACATTTTTATCTTACGATAATTTTGTCGTACATTATACAGCAGCCATTTATCGATATACCTGTTGTAAATTATACAATGTCCCCTTGTTTCGGGGCAAAACAACATTTTTTTTTTATTTTTTTACAAAAAACAATATATAACTCAAAAACTATGATATCTACATGATTCTGGTCAAAGGATAAAATGTAGTAAATTGTTTTAATTTTCATGAAAGCATACCAATTTTTTTTTCATTGAAAAAAAATGTTTTAAAAATTAAAAAAAAATAGTCGAAGAATGAAATATAGAGAATTATTAGGTTTTTCATTAAAAAATATCAAACAATTTTTTGAAAAAAAATATGGAAAATTGAAACTCATTTTTCTCGAAAACATGTTTTCTGAAATTCTGAAAAAAAAAAGATTTGAATAGCTCTTACAATTTCCAACAAGTTACTCATACATCGGAAGATGGGCACTTTTACAGGGAAAAAGTTTTTCGAACAACAACTTTTTAATTTTTTTCTTTGAAAATTACTATTAATGTTGAATTCGTAACATTTTTGTGTATATTCACACGTAACGTAACATTTTTATGCGTATTATATGCTCTGCTAGTTTTCTTCTATTTAGAAACATGTGAAGAATATATCAAGCGCGAGAATTTACACACAAAAATGTTACGAGTAAAACAATATTTTTTCTCCAGGATTCTCCATAGAAAAGCCTCATATACCAGAAATAGAACAGAATATGTATAAATATATAAATATATAAATTCATAAATTCAACTCCTAAGACGAGTTGGCCTGAGATTCGCCAAAGATGAAAAAGATTCATCGTGATGGTTTTTATACCGTTAGGCGGAGAGCATTTGTGTATCATTGAGTCGCTCGTACGCATTGCTTTTTCCATGCCTTCATATCATCCTTTGACAATGGTGGTAGTGAAACGAATATATAATCACCTGTGTCTATAATTACGAAAGGTTATTGCACATTAACATAAACGAAACAAATTGCAACATATTGCCAGTTTGTATATTGTTCACGAATGGATCATGGACCAGCCAACCTCAGCTGTTTCTTCACGCATATGGAGTGGCTTTTCGTCTGCGTCATTATTAAAAAAAATTGAAAACAACACGAACATTTTTCCACTGCGAGAGTGTATTCAAAAAACAAAAACCAAGTTCGTAAACCAAATCCGACTAATTTGAATGGACTCCATTCAATTTGAGTAGAATCATTTTTGGTGATTTCGAATTGAGATAAAATTATGTTAACACATAATTGAGAAAAGTGAAATCAAGGCGGCTGCGATTCTGTTCTGCAGCAATCCCATCGAATCGAAATGAACACTCGAGAACCAAAAACCCGGAAGCAGACCTTGTTGAAAAATAACAACACTCTGCAGGGACGTCGAGTGCTCACGAAAAAGGCACCACTAAAGCACACACGCACTCACAAACCTTAAGTGGGCAGTCAAAACCAAAATGAATTCATCTCGCTTGTACTCCCATCGCAACGCATCCTTCAGCTCGATTCGATCATAAAAACGAAGAAAAAAAAACCAAATGTGGAAAACGAAAAAAAAGGCACAAAAGGATGGCAAACAAAATAATAAAATATTCCGCTCGAGTACTGTCGCTGACTGTCGGAATTATTACCGAGTTGAATAAAAATCGAAACAAGGAAAAATAGCATGAATACTAAACTTTGGACACCCGTTGTCTGTCAGAGCTTAGAGCTGCGAGCGGCGCGAAACGAGGGTCAGCGCGCGCCAAATATGAATCATTTATAAATGTATGGGGGATTGATGGGTCCACCCTCCGAACCAGTGTTCTATTTCGGATCAATTTTCCTCTGTTTTTCCTTGTTCAGTTTGATGGCAGCTCTAGCAGCCTCGACACCAAGGATTGCGAGGCTAGCGATGGCGACGAACGAAACGAAGCCAAAAAAATGAAAATGGAAAACAACAGATTTATTGCTCGTTAAAAACGACTTGGCATTGAGATCGGTTGTGTCCACTCGTTTTTGTTTTTGTGCCAACGTTGGTGTAAAGTGACTAAACTGGCAATCGATGCACATTTGCGCGTGTCCGTGATTAGCGGAACAATGGATTGTAACCCACGGATTGTGGTCATGGTCATGGGAGTAGCGGAACGAAACCACAACAAAAATCTACCAGCTGTCATGGAGCGAAACAGTATGACACAAAAGGCACGCAAATCAGATCACAGAGAAATATGAATTGTTGTGCAGCGTGCAGCGATATTCCACCCACGCAAACTATCCTGGCTGTGTTCCAACAGATGCAGACGACGAAGAAAGAATGCACAGGCACAGGCTTCAAGAATTTTTGATAGAGCTTATCAAAATCGGTTGAATGCAGATATTCGCTCCGTCGCCACGCAGACTGACAATCTCTGCGCTCATGTCAGTCCCCGGTCTCCGCCATTATAATGCAATCCTGTTATCAGAGCTGAAAGCTTACCCTTTCTCTTCCATCGCGCAGTCACTTTGTTGCTACGAACGTCAGACGAAGTTGATCAGCATTTTTAAGGTTATGATTGCATACAATCTTGACAGAAGTCCGAGATTGCAATCATAGGATTCAATTCCATGGGAAGACCTGAAAGGAGCGCAACGAAAACAATGAAATGGAAACCGCACAAAAACCAACTAGTAATGAATCTTCATCCGATGTTCTCTGATGTGGGTTGGTGGCAAGATTGTTTTCCCAGAGCAGTAATACGCTTCGGTAAAACGTTGGACCGTACGGACGTGAAAACCAACATAAACGGAGAAACTACAACCCTGAGTCCAATCCACACGGACATCCGAAGGGAGAAAACAGACAGCAAAAGTTCGAGCGATGAGGCCCACAAACAACCCCCAAATAATTTGTCAGTGACACTTGGGTAAACACTGTGCCGCGGGATCAAACTGACCCCATCGTCTCCTCGTCCTGTGGAGGAATGAAACAATTAACGAGCATGTGATGCGCTGGGCTTCGCTCATGGGAATCGTGGATATTCATGTCACCATTACCTATTGATACAAGTAAAGCAAGTCACAGAATTGTGACTCTCGGTGTAATTATGAATCAATGTATCAGCCCAGGAGACTGAAAGCTCCTCAAAAAAAGAATGAAAAAAACAATTATTCAGGGCCTGATCACGAACATAACTTCCACATTCGCTTTCACTACACTTACAATTCACTTAAACATTTTGTGTCTATCATCATTGGCACGGACAGTTGCGTTCAAAAATAAACTTCGTGAAGTCAAAGTGTTCATTCCCGTTAATAAGAGAAATGACGAATTTCATGCCAACTTGACTGGCCGTTGGCAACACCATTTCAGATAGCAGTGAAACGTTGAGGGCGTAAAGACATGGGTCATTTGGGCAACTTTGCATACTTGAAATGTTCGAAAAATAATTAGACTACTTTTTGGAAAAAGCCAAATTTTTTTTCTTAATTTTTCACAAAAATTTATAACATAAAAACTATGATACCTACAAACTTTATGTCAAAGGATGAAATGTAGGAAATTTTTTGGAAAAAAATTTCGCTGACAAAAAAGTTATTTTACAAATTAAAATTCATTCTACTCAAAAACTTTTTTTTTTAATTCCCAAAAATATATATATGAATAACCCTTGCAATTTCCAACAAGTCTTCCATACATCGGAAGATGGGCACTTTTACAGGGAAAAAGTTTTTCGAATAACAACTTTTTCATGTTTTCTTTGAAAAAAATAACTAATCCTTATTTTGTTTAAAGTCAAGATAGCGATATAGTGTATTCGAAAAAGTTTTAGATCTTATTAAAATATAAACCTTTGTCGAAGACGTCAGTATTCTATCTGTTATAGTTTTTGGAATATTAGTCATTTTGTATGAAGACTCATGAAAAAAATAATGTTTTGCTCGTAACATTTTTGTGTGTAAATTCTCACGTTTGACATGTTCTTGACATGTTTCTAAAAAGAAAGAAGTTAGCAGATCATGCAAATTGCTTTAATTTATACATAAAAATGTAACGAATAAAACATTAATAGTATTTTTTCAAAACATGAAAAAGTTGTTGTTCGAAAAACTTTTTCCATGTAAATGTGCCCATCGTCCGATGTATGGAAAACTTGGAAAATTCCAGGGCTATTTATATCTTTTTTTTCAGAATTTTAAAAACATATTTTTTTGAGTACAAAAAAACTTTGATTAGCAATAACTAAAATACATATTTTTTGATCTTTTTTTTTTCAAATAAAATAAAAGTCTTGTTCAGTCATGGAGAGAATTCAAAAAATGAGTTCAAGATGGTAAAACTATTTTAGACGAATTTGTGAAACATCGAATTTTTATGAATATTCGAAACTCGGAATTATTGTATGTTAACAATCATAATTAGGAACAAATTATGAATTCTGATGTGATTTTAAAAAAAGCTCTTTATCAATCTCCTTCTAAATGCAGCCATGCTCGAAATATTTGAAAAAATATTTCTAATCAATTGTCTTTTTATAGTGTATGGGCTCTTTCAATATGTGTGTCGTGTTATACCGCCATGTTCATGAAATTTTATGAATGTTTACCATTTTCAACAACTTTCCCAAATACATAATTATGGAAAAAAATATATGTTTAGGAGTTACGTTGAAAAACATGTGAAGACGTGTGGGTTAATACAAAACGTAGCGATAATGTTTTTCAATGTAACTCCTAAACATATATTTTTACCATAATGATGTATTTGGAAAAGTTGTTGAAAATTATAAGCAAATTCATAAAATTTCATGAACATGGCGGTATAACACGACAAACATATTGAAAGAGCCTATTTACCATAACAAAGACAATAAATTAGAAATATTATATATATATATATATATATATATATATATATATATATATATATATATATATATATATATATATATATATATATATATATATATAATTATATATATATATATATATATATATATATATATATATATATATATATATATATATCTAAATATCTGGGTCTGCCATACAAATTGAACACGAATTTCTGCATTACTCGAGAATTAATCAAGCAAATAAAACCAAATTTGGCATGTAACGTTACGGAGAAACATGTTATTTGCAAGTGGTTGAAAAAACTTGAACGAGAATTGTGTCTGAAAGTAATCTGATATTATAATGTCGAATTTTAGTAGAAGTACTAGGAATTTTACAGTAAAAGGTAATTTAGATTAGAGAGGATTAGAAGATCAATCAATGGATAATTCTGCGATTGGACCCATGAATAGCGCTTAGTAAGAAAACGTGGATGTGATAACGAAAAATAAATTTTGGGTGGGACGAAGTTTGACGGGTCAGCTAGTGACAAATAAAAGTTTTTTTTTGTTAATAAAAAAAGAGTAATATATTTTTCTCTCAGTGTATATTTTTTCACATTTTAACATCAATACTCTATAACTCTTTCTAAGACACTATTTCGACTATACGACTCATAGTTTTTGAGATAAAAATTTTCAAAGATTTCTCTTACTAAAATCGATACGCCCTTTTAAAAAGTTACACTTGAGTCGAAAAATTCCCAAACGCAGTGGAAAACTCATATTTCCTCCAACCCAAACAGAATACAAACTTTCGTTCGAATCAAAAATACAAGTTTTCAAAATCGGCATTTTCAGTTCGATTTCATTTGTAATTCCACATCTGGCATATTCTCGTTCTTAGCTCTGTCTTACTAGTACATTTCAACGATTTTGTTGAATAATAATACCTTCTATAACTCATATGCACCTCAAGATCTATATAATCTGAGCTAATCTCATATGGGATTCGTGATTTTAATCCATTTATTCTTCCCTTTTGGTGCAATTCGATATACGGGGCATGAGGTTCCATTAAATTATTTCTGAAATGGCTGCGCTTATTGTGTTTGTTAGAGTAATAAATAATGAAATACAATTTGAATCCGGTATTCCTTGCACTTCCAGAAGCAAGAAAATCTATTATCATTTCACTCTCGAACACGTGATCGTGCATTTGCATTTGCAGTGCATTTGAATAAAGGGTGTGTCACATCAAATTGCATCTCGGAAAAAACGCTGTAGAAATTTTATTTTTAGGAATTATTTCTTCAGCTTTCGCTTATAAACAGATAAGAGTGTATAGATCACGTTGGCCATGCTTCACTGTCAATTTTTCGTAAATTTGGAAAAATGTCGTCGAACGAAAAAGAGCGTCGTGAGTTAATCCTGTGCACTCATTTCGAGAATCCGGAGTTGTCACATCGGGACATCGGTAAGATGCTGGGAATCGTCCAATCCACGGTCAGCAGAGTACTAAAACGATACTTCGAGAACCTAACCATCGACCGGAAGGTGAAGAACGGCAAAAATGGATGCTCCGTCAGTGAAAAATATCACAAGCGCGTAGTTAAGCAGTTTAGACGTGATCCGAGAAGTTCGGTCCGGGATGTCGCCAATAAGCTGAATTTGTCAAGTTCATTCGTCCAGCGGACCAAGCAGCGGGAGGGCCTGCGTACATACAAGGTTCAGAAGGCTCCTATCCGCGACGAAAGGCAAAACATGGTGGGGAAGACGCGAGCCCGGAAGCTGTACACCGAAATGCTGACGAAGCCGCATTGCCTGGTAATGGACGACGAAACCTACGTCAAAGCGGACTTTCATCAGCTGCCGGGCCTGTTGTTCTTCTTCGCAGACGACAAATTCAGCGTTTCGGAGGAGATTCGCAAGCAGAAACTATCCAAGTTTGCCAAAAAGTACATGATGTGGCAAGCGATCTACTCTTGCGGAAAGCGGAGCGCCCCCTTCGTGATGACCGGCACGGTAAACGGGCAGGTTCACCTTAAGGAGTGCCTACAGAAGCGCTTACTACCACTATTGAAGCAGCACGAGGGCCCGACCATCTTCTGGCCGGATCTCGCTTCGTGCCACTATTCAAAGGACGTGTTGGAGTGGTACGAAGCCAACGGGGTCACCTTCGTGCCAAAGGAAATGAACCCGCCCAACGCGCCGGAGCTTCGCCCAATAGAGAAATATTGGGCGATTATGATGCAGGCCCTCCGGAAGAACCCAAAAGTTGTCAAATCGGAGGCGGACTTCAAGAGAAAATGGATTTCTGTTCAAAAAAAACTACAACCTGACGTTGTACAGAACCTTATAGACGGGGTAAAGAGGAAGGTGCGAGCATACGGGCTTGGGCTCGAAGTATGAATAAAAAGAAAATGCCAAAAGTTGTTTAATAGTTTTTATTTTACTGTCTATAATTTTCAAAAGGATCGGTCTACTGGGCGAATTTCTACAGCGTTTTTTCCGTGATGCAATTTGATGTGACACACCCTCTACTCCACTCTGAATTTATTTCCATTTTTCCGTTCACCAGGATGTTTGTAACTGATTAACCAAAGCACAAATAAATTGCATTACTTTTGCGGATGGATTCACGATCGCAGCGGTGATTCGCTTCCGCTGTGGAGTAAGTCTAAGTAAACGGCTATCAAATCAACGCAATAACTCATTTATTCGTAGATTGAAAGCTACCGACATTGTAGAGCGAATCAACCACTGCTGGAACAATTTATGACATTGTGGTGGTGTTGGGCCGTGTCGTATCTCTAGTCTCAGGAAAAATTCAGGTTAGCCACGTCGGTCAGAAACATAATCTTCATTTAAAACATCTGATGAATTTCAATGAATTTACCAAAAGCAGAAAGAGATTCATATCAAAATAGATATAGAATTTGAAAACAGTATCTTGTGAATGCTTTGCAATGATAGAATCATTATTTTCCTCGTTTGAAACTTAGTCTCACTTTTTTAATATTCTTCCATTTAAAGTATGTCTTCAAAACAATATCGGTGAAAATATCTGTTACGTAAAAAAACACAATGGAAAAACTTAACAGTTATCATTTTATACTCAAAATATCAACAAATCAATATTATACATATTCAATCACAATGACGAATTATTGTTTTTCTCATACTATGACAGCGTATTTGGGCTTGTGTCCCCAATTTTCATTTTATGGTGTTGTAACTTTCTGTCAGTCTATCCCCAAAAAAAGAAATAAGAAGAAGTTTGGCTGAATGAAAGAGGAAGAAAGTGGCAGAAATGAAATCTAAGAAAAGTTAGGAAACATATATAACAATTTGAAGGCAAATTATTGACAAAAAATACAATTAGAACTGGGAACAAAACCAATGAAGGAAACAAACACTAAATGAGAAATGCAATCGAAAATGGAAGATACAACGGGAAATAGCACTGGAGAATGGAATGAAAACGAAATCGAAAGGAAATCTGTTAGAAGATAAAATTTGAAAATGGATTTCAGTTTCAATTTCAGATCCTCGAAATGGAACCGGAGACGAAATTGATAGTGTAATTCAAATATAAGTCAAACTGGAATTAACTCTTTGTGGTCGTTTGTCTCCTCTTAGCCACCACAGCAAGAAACCATGTTAATCCTATATTTGAATCAACCAAGTATCAGTCTATGCTTTTCCTAAACGAAGCTTGATGCCTAGCGAACCTGTTCACGAAGCAATAGGGTGCCTCTATGATTAATAGATAACGGTACTCAGTATCAAACAGAGTAGTTACCCGCACAAGACAACGCACAGTGCGTTGAATGCATAGGAATGTGGAACAAAAATCATAACAGCAGAATTTAGCCATTGTAACACTTTGGTGTGATGGAAAAGATTGTTCATAAGTATCAGAACTATTGTTTGCATAAATGTCTCATGTTATTTCAATTATCGCATAATTTCAAGCTACAAAATGTTTGTTCATCTGAAACTGAAAAGTTCTGGTCATTTTGGATACGCTGAAATCATTATTTGAGTAACTAAATTATAATTGAACTGAAAATTAAATTTAACATTGAACTTGCAAAAATTGAATGGTAAAAGGAAACAAACGAACATAAAATCGGATAGAAATAAGAAATAACAACCAGAAAAAACTGAATATAAAAGTGAGAATGAAATTGAAAACGAGACCTGAAATATGAACTTTGTTGCAGTTCGACTTAAAATTCAGGTGAATATGAAACTGACAACAACACTGGAACTGGAATAGTTACAGAGAAAAGCGAATTGTGAAAATCTTTTTACACAGTTCGCTTTTCTCTGAAGCGCTAAAAATGAATTCAAAATGGAGTCATAAATTAAATTGAAAATAAAATCGAAATCTCAATATAAAACTGAAACTAAGAACGATAAGATTGAGAATAAGAGTAAAAACTGAAACTGCAAATGGGATTTCAATCGAAACTAAAACTAGTATTAAAAACAGAACCGAAAAAAAAATAGAAGTTAGAATGAAATTGGAAATAGAACTAAAATGTAAACTGGAAGAATTGTTATTGAAATTCAACATGGAATTAAAATAAGTATGAATATTGAAACCAAAAACTGATATTAATAATGAAAACCGTAATAAATTGGAATTGAAAATCGGATAAGGAAATAAGTAGTGGAAACGAACTGAAAATGAACTGAAATGGGAAGTAAATGTGTGATTTAAATAGTAGAATAAATAAAAATTTAAACTGAAATTGTGCTAAAACTGAACATAAATCTGAAAATAGATCTAAAAATAAAATTTAAAAAGAGATTGAAAACAGACCTGAAATAGTAGCAGAAAAATTGGACTGGAAATGGGGCAAGGAACCAAGCCAAAAATAAATCTACAAATAGAATTATAAAAGGAATGAAAAAAAAGAATGAACTGAAATAGAATTGGAAATGAAATTGCACATGAAATTGAAAAAAAAACTGAACCGTAAAATGAAAATTGAAAAAGCAAAAAAACAACTGAAAATCGGATAGAAAAAAATTGAAATAAAAATATTTACGGATTGAAAAGGAAGTAAAAAGCAATTGGAAAACTCAAAATGAAACTGAAAAAAATGAACACCACATAGGACTGAAAACTGAACAAACAATAATTGAAATTAAATACAGAACTGGAATGGTTACAGGTCAAAACAATTCGCTCGATATATTAAATTAAAATGGGAGAAGTAATGGAAGAAATAGAATTAATGATGGAACTGAAACTTTAACGAACAAATAAAATTGAAAAAAAAAGTAGGAAAATTGAACTGGAAAGGGAACTGGAAGTGGGATTCAAATGATCATAAAAAACCATGAAAATATGAAAAAAAACTAAACTTAAAATGGAACTGGAAACAGGATTGAATAGTAATTGAGGAATAATAATAAGAAAAAATGTGACCTATGAAAGCAAACAAAACGTATCTTTCAACATAAAAATGAAACCAGAAATTGAATTGAAATTGATGAGATTGAGACCGGAACTAACCGGAAATCGGATAGTGAAATCGTAAATTGGTTTGAACATGAAGTGTATTTGGAACTAAAAATAATGAAAATGAACTCAAAATGGAGCCAAAAAAAACGGAAAATAAGAACGAAAGCTCAAATGAAACTGAAACTAAAAATGATTCAATTTAGAATAAGAGTGCAAATAGAACTGAAAATCGGATTGCAATCGAAGCTAAAACTTGTATTAGAGTTATAGTTGATCATGGAACTTAAATAAAGCAGAGAACTAAAACTAAAGATGAACATTGACGAATTAAAAAAGAAAAAAAAATATATTACAACATACATTAGGAATAGAGAATAAAGTATGCAAATTAACAGAAGAAGAACTAAAAGTTATACAAGAAAGAAAACTGGAAAAGGAATTCAAATGATAGAAAAAATCATTCGAAAATTGTACTGAGCAAAAACCCAAAATTAAACAGAAAATAAAACGAAAACTGTCATCCGAATGAAATTAAAAAAAGGTTTTTAAGGGTGAAATTGTTACCGAAAAAGATTTACAAACACACAAACGCTTTTCTCTGTGGCACTGAAATGAAATTAAAATGGAATGGAATTGAAAAGGAAACAGGACCGAAATGGAATTGGAAATGACACCGAGAACAGGAATGAAATAGAAACTAAAAATAGATCTGAATATAGAATAATTCATGGAATTGATCTTGGAACTTAAAAAAAAGTTTGAGAATTGAAACGAAAATTAAAATTTATTAAATAAAAAGGAGAACAAAATCCGATTGGAAATAGACTGAAGAGGAAATAAAGATGGAATTGGAGAGAGAATTGTAAGTGGAATTCAAATCGAGAGGACGACAAGTCGATTATTTTGGATTCCATTTTTACAATTGCGAATTTCAAGAATGGAACTGAAAATCAAAAAAAAAACGAATCAAAATGAAATTGAACGAAAATCAGACTAAAAATTGCAATTGAAAACGAACTTTTCACAGAAGAAAGTTTGACATTGCGCCTTTTAACTTAAAACTGACAACAAAAATGGAGCCGAAAATTTTAATTGAAAAATGGAATGAAAATCGTAAATAACTGCTAATGTAAGTACATATGTATTTTTAACTTATATCAAGAATTATTTAAAAATTGAAATGAAAATTGGACTGCACAAATAAATACAATTGAAAAAAAAACTGAAAATAAATTTGAAAATTGAAAGTAGAACTAGAATTCAGAAAGAGGTTCACGCAATTCGTTCTTCTCTGATGAACTGGAGATAAAAAAAAAACGAAACTGAAAGTGGGAATGAAAACTACTCTGAAAATTGAACTAGAAACGGAACTGAATAGTAATTGAGATATGATGATAGGAAAAAAATGGACCTATGAAAGCAAGCAAAACATATCTTAAAACATGAAAATGAAATCGGAAATAAAACTGAAATTGGTACAGTAAAATGTTTACACAATTCGCATTCTCTGATAAGCCAAAAATAAATTAGGAAAAAATTTCATCACTCTCACTCTCACCGAAAACTGAACTAAAACGGTGGGATGAGGAATTGAACAAACTGGAAAAATAAGTGAAAATGGAATTGAACATGCAGCTAAAATGCAACAGAAAATAAACATGGAGGTCTCTGGGATACTACCCATTGGAACTGCCAGACGGAGTCAAGGCAAAAGTATCCTATCGAAGTAGGAAGATAACCTCCTAGTATAAGATGTGAAACAATCGTTCTAAAATATAAATGTTAGATGGAATAAAAAAAAACCCCGAAGTCAACTACTTACTCCGGGCAATATGATGCACCTTCGGCCAGGGTGGTGTGCTTAGTGATGTCGTGATGATGTCGTAATGATATCGTTCGATTAATCGATTCAATTGCGAATTGTTTCTGTTGCGATGATCTGGATATTATTCATCAACTCACATGGATAACAATTTCGATAGTACTAATCAAGTGACTTCCGATGCAGTACGAAGTAAACCCTTCTCCCAAAAAGTCTACATTCGATTCAAGCACCACACCAGTCTGCACTAGTCTGGGATTCGAGTTTCGCAGCGCTCTAACCAAGGTCGCACCACTTCGTTGAAACGCTGCACTGATTCCGGAATCATGGAAGTGATTTCCAGCTCAACTCCTCGGGAGGTGTGAAATAAGGCATTCGCCTAAGCTCGGAGAGACGCGCCAAAAAGAAATTGATTTATGCTGGAATTTAAATTTATATGCATACTCCTCAAACGAGTGTCGTCGTTTCCCGGCCCTGGCCGGCCTCGGGAAGTGGAACGTGCTGAATTATGATAGTCCTGGTGAGAAAAAACCCCTTCGAAGAAGATAGAAAACGTTCGGGTTCGGTGTTCTCCCCACTGGCCATCTTAGGTTTTCTGCTCGTTCTTCTCGGAGTGCGAAGATTTACGGATGAAAAATTCCTCCTAGGTTGGGGATTCTAGAACGGAACGGCGCGCGAATAAATATCACCCCGAAAGGCGTACATATAAATTTGAGCCGAGGACACGAGAGGACGGAGCACTCTTTTCTTCGCCAAAGTTTTCCGGAAGTTAGTTTTGACACTTTCGCACTGAATTAAAGCAGTTTGACTTACTCACCTCAAAAGTTTGGTGGATTATTTTGCAGCTGCTTTTTTTTTCGAGGACCATTTCTTTCAGCAGAATTGTTCGGTGGAGTATTATGCAGATTTATTGAATTTTTCTGCATGGAAGAATATGAGCGGAAGATTTGTGAGGATGTACTCAAAGTTTGGGAGGGTGCGTACAACCAGCTCAAAGTGTTGTGCGAAAAAATGCCATAAAATGAATTTACGACACGAGTGGGATCAGACTACTAATTCATGCCGGACAGCTTTAAATCGTTTGGTCTGGCCTCCGAATGTGCTGAAACGATCTTCAAGGCAACCAGTAAACTCCCATTTCGGACATTATTTCCATCGCTTTCAGTGCACTGCACTGAGGATCCATCGCTGACCACCACTTCCCAAATTGCTTATCTCGCAAGCGGAGCCTCAATGTGTACGATTCAGCAAACATAATGCCATTTCCCGACCAAGTAAATGTGTAACCCGAGCAAAACAAAACGAAGATAAATCTTTAAAATTTATAACACACGACAAATTGTTTCCCGTATTTTTTTTTTTCAACTCCCGCCTATCCCTTTCTGGGCCACGAACCAAAGGTGCATTTCGCAATCGAGATCTGCCCTCGTGCACCCCTCTCCCCCACCTTCCACTCTGGCTAGCTCACGAGCCAGCGCAGCATGGGCCCCGCTCGGGAACCCAATTTTTCTCATTTTATTCTCTTATTTATTGTATTGCTGTACTTTAGCCACCTCGCTCCTCCGTCGCCCATGCCCCCCTCATACAATCCTTGCAATGACAATTGAGCTTATCTTGCGAATATACTACGCTGGTGTACATTTTCCGAGCGCTGGAGAAGAATACAAAAAAATCCCACCGCTGAATTGTGTATTTTTCCCGAACAAAAGACTTTCCCGGGTCCTTCCTCGGTTGACGATGAAAGAGACGCTCGATCTGACATGTTTAATATCGAATGCGGTGTGCGCCCGCTGCCGCTGACTCATTGGCACAATGGCAGAAGGACCAACACTACTGCCCGGCTGGAAGGCTCCATTGTCCCTGTCCTGCATCCTTCCATCCACCTTTCCGACAAATTTGCTCCACACGTGAAATTTTTCACTACTTATTTACGACAAAGCTGTGGTTCCTGCTAGCGCCGGTCGCCTGTTGTTGATTGGTGATCGGTGTGTAGCTAAAGGTGTTTTCGAAATGTGATGGTTATTTTCGGTTTTGTTTTGCTCCTGCACTACCCTCCACCCGCCCTTCCGCTCCAGGTGTCGGCATTGTTATTCGTTCTCGAAGGAACCTTTTTCCACCTCTTGACCACATGGTCGCTAGCCGGAGGGAGAGTGATGCTCGACTGTAAGTGAGTCGATTATATCGGCCTCGTGAGCTACCTACGTGTCGGTTTTATTGAGCGGTGGTTTCGAACAAGTTTTTGGTACATTTGTGACTTCTGTTGTGCGCTGTTTAGCGGTTCGCTTTAGATCACTTCTGTTAGATTTATTTTTTTCTAATACATTTAGTGCATTGATGGGAATTTTTCAAATCGGAAAACTGAATTCTTGCTTGGCGTATAGTGTGGAATGTTAGCATCGGTGAACGCCTCGGTACCCAATTAGTGATTCAGTGCAGTGGTAGAAATGCTGAATGAAGTTTCAATATTGATTCTTTTTTTTTTCTGTGAACGGATTTTGATGATTTGCATAGTAACCAAATCGGAATATCTCGAAGATTCGTTTGAAAAACGATACACCATAGCCGAATTATTCTCCGAATTATGATTATACAGGTCGGACTCGACTATATACAGAGTCGATTATATACAGACTCGATTATATGCAGTTTGGAAAAAAATATTTTTTTTTTATATTTCAAATATGGGTTATTTCGAGAAGAAATATAACCTTTCAACGTTAAGGTGAAGTTTAAGTGGCTATTACATGTACAGTGGGGTAAAAATCGTGATTTTTGAAGATTTTGCTTGAATTTTCACCAGCAATTGTTTATCAATATTGCAGCCGAATTAGGAAAGATAGAAGTTGGGCGTCAAAGAACAAATTGTAGAGTGGTTAAAGAACTTCAATTTAATTGATAGGAACAATCGAGTTTAATATAAATTTTTAGGATAAAATAAATAATAACGCATTAAAAATCATCAACTTTTAAGTTTTTCACATACAAAATGTTATTAAAATCCACTAATTTAGTTGTTCCACTACAATATCCTGTACTAAATTTTCTCATTTTTCAAATGAAAGCATCAGAATCGTCTTCCGTAGTCCGTAGTTCCGAGAGTCCGAAGCATAAAAAAAATCTATAACTCTGTCATTGTTGAAATTCGAACATATGCGTAGGAGGATTTTTTTTCATCAAATATGGTCGTCTATCACCTCCTGAGATAATCTGGATAAGTTTATTTTTTTCATGTGAGAAAGGTGTTTTCTGACTTTAAGGGGATGAATCAAAAATCAAATTCCACTTTTATTTACAATAAATCAAAAATGCATGCAAAAAGAAACAATTAAAAAATTCATAACTATTGCACTAGAGTGCCGGTTTAGATGATCGAAATGCTTTTTTTGGGAAAATACTACACTTTTGATAATTCTAATTTTGTTTTCGTAATTATTTATCGTTTTTGTTTTCTTAGTTTACATGTTCTCTGGATGAAGGGCGCTATATTTTTTTAAATATTTTTTCTTGAAAACTGAGGGCTTTTCACACAACATATCCAAAAATCAGAGATGTGTTCTTTTCCGTTTTTGAGTTATGTAGCACCCTTGGTCACAAGACCATGTGAGCTATAAAAAGCAATACAATCAATAATCACGTAATCCATATTGTTCTCAAATGTATTTTTTTTTTCAAATAATACTAGCTCATTGGCTTCAATTTGATATATCGATCAACTAAATCAGTCTAGTAGTTCGAAAATTATTTTGAAAAAAAGGTAATATTCAGAAAAAAAGGAAAAATTGATTTTTGGAACCATCGGTTAATATTGAAAAAACATAACTATAGTCATAATCATGATCAGAAGTCATAAGGAATACATTTCTGATTCTTAGATATGTTATTTAGAAAAAATATAAAAATACAATCAATAAAAACGGGAAAAAAATCACAGGAGGGTTGTGTCCAAGACACGACCGCATAGTTGACGTAGGATTCCGTTAAGTTATCTGTTGATTTTGGATATGTTGGAAAAATTACACTCTTTGATAATGATTTGGTGACCCTGAAATGGGCCTTTTTGTTTGGTTATTCGGTATTGTTTATCCACCAGTGTTTACCGAGTGATGATGATAGAAGGATGGTCAACAGTCGTTGGACGGTGCGTATCAGATAAAAGGTGCCGAAGTGGAACGAGATATGATGAAAAACGCCCTATGTGACCATAGACGGCATCTCGTCTATGGTCACCTGTGATATGTATGGATGAAATAGACACAAAAAACTCTCCAATGTAATATAAGATAATTACCAATACCGAATACAATTATCAATTTTTCTCATCAGTAAAAACTTGTTACTTTAATATAGAGAAAACATATTTGAAATGGAAAAGGTAGTTTTCATTTATAATTTTTACTTTCTGAGTGTCTATGCAACCCAATGCGAATTCTAATTGGACTAACAACACCTATACTATACTATATGTAGAGCTTATGGGAAATCACTTTTTCTAATATTTCTTCACTTTTCCATTTTTTCTCGCCGTATAAACTTTCCTTGGGTGAAAATGAATACAGCAAAATAGACAGCCAAAACCGAACGACCCATTCTCGAGCGGTTTTTATTTGTGGAAATTGAAATAAATCGTTTCATATATGAAGTCATTTTTAACACATCTGCTACCATATATAATTTTACACCTACACTTGTGTTAAATTTTTCACAATACACGATCGGTCATTGATATGAAATTTCACGAAGCAACCATCATTAAAGTTCCAAATTTAAATTTTATTTGCTAGAATTAATCGTATCACTCACTTACTTGCAATATAAAAATGTCCCCGACCTGCATATATTTGCAATGCCGAGTTCACCCGGGCACCTTGGTTTTTGATGTCTCTGTTGGGGAACACTTTTCGGTGGGAACAAAAGCTCGCACTACTTTCATGTACTTTAAATGTCGATTTCCCCCAAGCAGCTTGGTTTTGATGTCTCTGTTAGGGAACACATTTCGATGGGAGCAGAAGTTCCCCCTTCTTTCATGTATTTGCAATGCCGATTTCCCCCAGGCAGCTTGGTTTTTATGTCTCTGTTAGGGAACCGCCGCATGTCTCGTCAATTTAGACCAATCAAAAGAGGGTATTTCCGTTAGGATAGGGGTTGAGATTTTTCAATTGTTCGATAGTTAGTTTCATGACATATATATATTTTTTTTCAATATAAAAAATTGTCGATTGACGCAAAAATTCCATCAATCCATCATGAAATGACTGAGCAATTTCATGATGGATGGATTCAAACGCTGAGCGTTTGAAATTGGACAGTTTTCACGATGTGCTCGATTTTCGATTTTCAATTTGTATCCCAATATGTATCCCGAAAGACGTAATCCGACGTCAAAATCATTGTATCGCAAGTGTAGAATTTTTTTCAGCTGATTGTCTTTAATTTGATATGTCGGTCATCTGAATCGGTACAGTAGTTCAAATTTTTGTGAATTAAAAAAACAGGCATTTCTGAAAAAAAAAATTATTTCGGACCACCCTGAAATGAAAATGGTAACCCTAACGAAAAAATAAAAAAATACTAGTATAATATAGCTTGTATTGGCCTCCGAGAGCTGCGGTTAGCCGCAAGCAACTTGTTGACATGTGCTCACTCCTTCTTGAGCCACGATTAATCTTGGGAGACTTCAACTCTCACGGAACTGCCTGGGGGGAACAGTACGACGACAATCGTTCATCGTTGATATATGACCTTTGTAACAGCTTCAATATGACCGTTTTGAACACTGGGGAGACAACACGTGTACCTAAACCTCCAGCCAACCCAAGTGCTCTTGACCTCTCGCTTTGCTCGAATTCACTATCGTTAGATTGCAAGTGGAATGTAATCCAGGACCCCAACGGCAGTGATCACTTGCCAATCAAAATTTCCATCACCATTGGGTCGAATTCTTCTGAATCTATAAGCATGGCATATGCATGGCGAATGCATTTAAAGCTTTTCGGAAACGTGGAACTCCTGAAAATTTTCAAACGTATTTAGCCCTTGAGAATCAGTTCAAAAATTTGATCAAAGGGAAAAAACGTGCTCATTGGCGAAATTTCGTGGGAGGTTTGTCACGAGAAACGTCAATGAAAAAATTATGGAAAGTGGCTCGAAACATGAGAAATCGCTCTTCAACGAATGAAAGCGAAGAATATTCACATCGATGGATTTTTAATTTTGCATGGAAGGTTTGTCCCGATTTCGCTCCCGTGCAAAAAATTGTTCGAGATATACCACAAGATAGGTGCGATCTTGATTCTGAGTTTTCGATTGTAGAATTCTCTATTGCTCTTCTTTCATGTAACAATTCTGCTCCGGGATCGGATCGAATTAAGTTCAACTTGTTGAAAAACTTCCCTGATGTGGCGAAACATCGCTTGTTGAATTTATTCAATCGGTTTCTGGAACATAATATTGTTCCAGATGATTGGAGACAAGTACGAGTTATAGCTATTCAAAAACCTGGAAAACCCGCGTCCGACTTCAATTCGTACCGCCCAATAGCAATGCTGTCTTGTATACGGAAATTGTTGGAGAAAATGATCTTGTTTCGCCTTGATCGATGGGTTGAAACGAATGGCTTACTCTCAGATACACAATATGGGTTCCGCAGGGACAAGGGGACGAATGATTGTCTTGCGTTGCTTTCTTCAGAAATTCAAATGGCTTACGCCGAAAAAAAACAAATGGCTTTAGTATTCATGGACATAAAGGGGGCGTTTGATTCAGTTTCAATAGAGGTCCTGTCAGACAAATTACACTCTCGGGGTCTGCCGCCTCTATTGAATAATATGTTATATAACTTGCTTTGTGAGAAACATTTGAACTTTTCTCACGGAGATTCGGCAGTAAGTCGGGTCTCTTACATGGGCCTCCCCCAGGGCTCATGTTTAAGCCCCCTTTTGTACAACTTCTATGTAAGCGACATCGACAATTGCCTTACACAAAATTGCAGCCTAAGACAACTTGCAGATGATGGAGTGGTGTCTGTCGTAGGATCAAATGAATCCGACCTGCAAGAACCCTTACAAGATACTTTGAACAATTTTTCAACCTGGGCCATTGCGCTAGGGATCGAATTCTCCACGGAGAAAACAGAGATGGTGGTTTTTTCTAGGAAGCATAGACCAGCAAAACCAAAGCTTCAACTTTTGGGTAAACCGATCACTCATGCTATGTCATTCAAGTATCTTGGTGTCTGGTTCGACTCCAAATGTACTTGGGGGGCCCATATTAGGTATCTGATTAAAAAATGTCAACAAAGAATAAACTTTCTCCGTACAATTACCGGCACCTGGTGGGGAGCCCATCCCGAAAATCTTATAATGTTGTATCGAACAACTATTCTCTCAGTGATGGAGTATGGCAGTTTCTGTTTTCAATCAGCTGCCAAAACACACCTCATTAAACTCGAGCGAATTCAGTATCTTTGTCTCCGTATTGCGTTGGGATGTATGCCCTCAACGCATACCATGAGTCTCGAGGTTTTGGCAGGCGTACTCCCACTAAAAGATCGCTTCAATTTATTATCTCTTCGGTTCCTCATCCGGTGTAAGGTTATGAACCCATTGGTGATCGGAAATTTTGAGCAGCTTATCGAGCTAAATTTTCATTCTGGATTCATGAGCTCATATCATGAATTCATCACCATGCAGGTTGATCCTTCTTTGTATATTCCCAACCGTGTTTGTTTTTCTGACTACATCAATTCCTCTGTACATTTTGATCTGTTCATGAAGGAGAAAATCCATGGAATTCCAGATTATCATCGATCGGGGATCGTTCCTACGATCTTCAATGCAAAGTATGGGCGTGTCAATTGTGATAATATGTACTTTACTGATGGGTCCTCTATGAATGAGTCCACAGGATTTGGAGTGTTCAACGAAATTTTTAGCACCTCCCACAGTCTTCAGAATCCTTGCTCTGTGTTTATTGCTGAATTGGCAGCAATACATTGGGCGCTGGACAGCGTCGCCTCACGACCTGTTGAACACTATTACATTGTAACGGATAGTCTTAGCTCTGTCGAAGCTATCCGTTCAGAGAGGCCGGAAAAGCACTCGCCGTACTTCCTTGAGAGAATACGAGAAATTTTGAGTGCTTTATCCAGACGCTGTTATGTCATTACCTTTGTCTGGGTCCCTTCACATTGCTCCATTTCGGGTAATGAGAGGGCTGACTCATTAGCAAAGGTAGGTGCAATTAAAGGCGATATTTATCAGCGTCAAATCGCCTTCAATGAATTTTGTTCTTTAGTTCGTAAAAATACCATCGCTAACTGGCAACGCAAGTGGAACGAAGATGAATTGGGCCGGTGGTTCCACTCGATTATCCCTAAGGTTAGCCTCAAACCATGGTTCAAAAGTCTGGACTTGAGTCGGGACTTTATTCGGACCTTCTCCCGACTCATGTCCAATCACTGTTCTGTAGATGCGCTGCTTTTTCGTTTCAAGCTTGCCGACAGCAATCTCTGCGTTTGTGGCCATGGTTACCACGACATCCAACACGTTGTTTGGTCGTGCGAGCTATATCTTGTCGCCAGATCGAATTTAGAAAACTCCCTTCGGGCTCGAGGAAGGCAGCCCAATGTGCCGGTGAGAGATGTGTTGGATCGGTTAGACCTTGATTACATGTCCCAAATATATGTTTTACTTAAAGATATCGATCTTCGAGTGTGATTGTTCTTACATCCTTTCCCCCCCCCCCCCCATTTTCTCCTCCTTTTCGTCCTTCGCGAGCTATCGGTTCCCTAACATTAGAATAAGTTAAATTGTTAATACATATTAGATGTGAGGATAGTTTAAGAATTCAGTGTGATGTGTGAGTATGAATGTGAAAGTGAGTGTGAGTGTGAGTGTGAACATGGTTACAATCTCCTTACATCCCATCCTTTTCCTAAAGAAAATGTGTCACCCTTCTAAACTCGAGTCGACCGCGAGTAATCGGTTTCCTATTTCATTAACCGTAGAATTAAGAAAACATGTTAATAGTAAAAGTATAGTTGAGAGTTTGGCTTCTTTAAACCTATGTAACTGAGCCTGTACAAATAAACGAATTATAAAAAAAAAATCGGATAATTCTAAAAATAGATCAGATGTTGATATATTTAGTTTTAGGAATTTAAATCCACGATTTAATTAAACATCTATTTCATAAAAACAAAAAAAAACAGACTGTGAAAATTAGGAAAATATTTTAGAATAAATTATTTACTGCAAGCTGCTGTTACTTCTCCTCAGTCTTTTGGTAAAGATACGAAAGCTTTGTTGGCAGATGCTCATGCAGTCCAGGCCTGACTCCAAGTGGATACCTCCTATCAGTGACTTTTTTGTCAGCTTGTGGAACTCAAATTTTGTTACGTTCGTCCGTGTTTACAATATTTTAAATATTTATTATCACATAATTTTCACCTATAACAATTGAAAATATTCTGTGTTTCGAGTTTTGATTTCACAACTCTTCATTAACTATGTAATACATTCAATCAAAGGGCCTGGCCGGATATGGAAAAAAAAGTGCCCCCAAACCAAATCACCCGCTCTTTGGAAAATATTGTATAGGGTACTAAACAAGATTATTTGACTACTTTTTAGAACCCCTTCAACAAAGGATCTAAAGGATGGTAAAAGACGTACTTTTCAATTTTTTGCACGCCATTCTCGATGGCTTCGAGAAAACAATTCGAAAAAAATACTGAAAGTGCATCTTATAATAATGTATCGAGAAATATTATCAAAAATAAATTTCATCAAAAATTTAAGTATTAACAAAAATCTTAAAATAACGATTTTTTTTTGGATTTAGAGATTCACTACTACTCTAATTCTTACTTCAATGTGTTTATGCGCCGTTTCTAGATATGTGCGATTTGATAGAGAATTTTAACAGTGTTGCGCGGTACAAAAGTATATTTCTAAATTTTGATTTTTTTTATAATTTTGAGACCTATTACAGATTTTGTTTATATTTAAATATGTATATTTATTTGTTTGTGTATTTATCATATGTGCTGATATCGGTGATCTTCTTCCAGAAAAGAATTACGCGGTACGAAAATATCTTATAAATTTTAAATATTTTTTTTATTATTTACGTTTTTTATGTGATTTTCGAGCATTTTTTTAAATTTTCCTAAAATCTATTACTGTATTGTTTTCGTGTGTTGGTAAAAAGAGCCCCAAATCTTATCACCAGCGCTATGAAAAGTATTTTCTGAATGCCTATATGGTTCACTATAAGAGCTATGGTCAAAATAGTAGTTTATTCTTTTTTTCATGACACTCTCAATAGCTTGGAAAAGAAAATAAAGAAAAAATAGTCATAGTGCATCTTACTATGATAAAATTACCATCGGAAAGTAAATTTTTTATTGAATTGAGATTTTTTTAAACGAAATTGAATAATTCTATAAATAGAACAGATGTTGATATGTTAAGTCTTATGAATTTAAATTTACGATCATCGATCGATCATCGATTTCATAAAAATAAAAACACGCAGTCTGTGAAAATTGGGAAAACGATTTAAAATAATTGATTTTCTGCAGGCTGCTGTTACTTTTCCTCAACCTTTTGGCAAAGATGCGGTAGCTTTGTTGGGAAATGCGCATGCAGTCCGACCCTGACTTCAAGTCGATACCCCCTATCATACTATCATACATAATACTCGATACATTATGAAAAAATCATGAATATAAAAAAACAGGTACGAACACAGCAGTTCTGTGTCTCGGAACATAATTTAATAATTCCAAAATTTCAAATTATTTAAAAATTCTACCGCAAAACGCTCTATAATTCTGAAAAAAAACCATCAAAAACAGATACATTTAAATGAAAATTATGTTTCAATGGATCTCAAAATTTAAAAAAATACTATAATTTTTAAAATTCTATTTTCTATAAAAAAATATAGGTGGTTGTGTTCAAGAAACGACCGCATTGTTGACGTAGAACTACGCAGTGGTTTAATTCAAGTCGCTTGTTTATAATTGCAGATATTATTTTATAATGCTACGACAATTTTGAAAACCATTCTACCAGTTTGGTCACCCTGAAATGTTTTTTTTATTGTAAAATCATTGTTTGATGATTCATTCTTGTGCGATGATTCATTATTGTAGACGATAATTGTTTGATGATTCCTTCTTGTGCTCGCAGAACGCACAAATCTCGCATGATCGGGATAAGCTGTCATCCTTAGTGGAGAACCGGATGGAGCAACCGGGATAGGTTGTTGCATGAGAGAGCGCCGTGTGTTGCGTGTGAATTGTGTTGTGACTAACTAACATGCAGCAAATGTGACCTGATTATGCAACAATTTTTGCTACTGGTAAGCGAAACCAAATTACACAAAAAATTCTAGAACGACATTTACTTTCTTGATGACTAAATCGAAAATAAATAAAACGAAATAAACTCTATCTGTTGATCTCCAAAACCTCGAAAAGAGTAACACTGCTTCATTGTGATCAAGATTAGATTACAACCCTAGTTGGAAGCAGTCTTGCGACCGGCACGCGAGCCCAAATAAATTAATAACTTAATATAATTTATTGAACAACTTGGTATTCCACAAAAAAATTTTGGTGCACAACCTTGACACCTGCTTCTCTATAGCGTCAGTTCAATGCATTGATGACAGAAAACAAACAATGGTAACTGCTTGAAAAAAGGCTGACTATTTTCCTCAGCAGAGATTCATTACTAATACCCTAGCGTAAATATTTCCCTACCGCTAGCTCCCCTCCTTGTTTATATGTATCATTAACACTGCATAAATTGCAACAGCAACCAATCGTCAATCATAGGTGATTGTTGCATCGCGACAGAGCCAATGCACACGGAAGCATATACAAATGGGGTTTTAGCGAAGATGTACTATTCTTGCGTACGGGTTATGAAGCACGCACGTACGCACACAAAATCCATATATCGATGACTTGAAGCAACTAAAAATATACACACATATCTCCGCTTTGCGCTCTTCTCAACAGAAGCGCTTCCTATTAATATTTCCGGTCTCGATTAGCTTAGCCTTCATCCTTGGTGGAGATAGTTTTGCTACTGTCATGCAAAACCAAATGACACACAAAATTCCAGAACAATTATTTTCTTGGTGAGCCGATGATAGCCTAGTTTAATGATTCCCCACTCAACTATGTAGTTCTGAACCTTATTGGAATGGTGTCAGTTTGATGTAATGATTGCAATTTCAGAGACATCAGCGAGTGAGAAATTTGGTCGCGTCCACAGCTCAATCCGTTACGAAGATATGTGATGACACAAAACAAGGAACTACTCTTTCCACTTTTTCGTGGAACGTATCTAGGCCGTTAAGCGATGTATGGGTGTATTACTCCTCCACCCTAATTGTCTTGAGAAAACCATTCGATCCCTCGCCGTCCAGCTCGCCCAGCAACGATGTTGTTCAGTCGATTTCTTCACAAAGAATGAAAGTTTGCCTCAGCGAGATCCACTGTTTATACTCTAGGCAAATATTCCCTTTCGTTCTTCTTCTTTTCCTTCGTTCACTTAACTCTTACGATTTCCCCTGCGTTGCTCGTCGATAAGTTGCTCGTTATTGACATCTCTGTTCGGGAAAGCAAACAAACGGACAGAACAAATGTATGAGGATATGGGAATGCTTCCAATTTTCATGAATTAAAACCATATACAGACTATAGGATTATAATGTATAGCATATCAAACAAATCTTAGGGAATTTCCGATTTGTTTGGTATGTAAATCGCCAAAATCCGTTCGCGGCAAAAATAGTTATTAACGTTAACTTTATTTCATAAAAACGTGACTTGTTTTCTGATTTGGCACCCTTAATGAAAGACGTAGCTCTACGTCAAAAATTATAATTTGTCGTGATACACCATAATAGACACCATAATACTTAGGGATTCAGAAAAATTGCTTAATTTTTCTCATTTGATACCATATACAACATTTTCCATAGCGATGGTGATAAGATTTGGAGGCACTTTTCACGAACACATGAATACAATACAATTATAGATATTAGGATAATACTACTGTCTGGTCTGGTAAAGTCTGTAAGTCTGGTAAAATTTTAAAAAAACATCACACATGTAGGGGAGACATAGAAACATATTTAGATACGAATTAGAGTAGTAGTGAATCTCTAAACTTTCCGAAAATAATTTCAATATTCATGATTTTTTTAGTACTTGAATTTTTGATGAAAATTTGTTAATAATATTTCTCGATACACCATAGTAAAATGCACTTCCAGTATTTTTTTTTTTTTGAAATGTTTATCTCGAATGGCGTGAAAAACGTTGAAAAGTACGTTTTTTACCATAGATCCTATGTTTAACCTCATAGGGGTTCCAAAAAAATAGTCAAAATTACTTATTTAGTACCCTGTACAATATTTTCCATAGAGCAGGTGATTTGGTTTGGGCACTTTCTATTTCTATACCCGGCCAAGCCCTTTATACCGATAATTTATGTTTTTAAAGAAAATGCTTTATTTATCATTTAAATTTATACTATCGCCTTCAAAATATGTCCCTTCTGTATAAATATACTTTTTCCAATGAAGAATCCAGTCATCGAATCATTCGTTATAGCTGTCTTCGGGTATTGCCTCAAAATAGTATGTTCAATTCTCGATACATTTTGATACATACATTTTGAAAGCACTTCAAAGCAGTACTGTGTCTCAAAACTTAATTTGATAATTCCAAAAGTTCAAATTATTGACATATTGTACCATAAAACGCTCTAAAATTCTGAAAAAGAATCGCACATCAAAAACAGGTATATTTAAATAAAAAGTATGTTTTAATAAATATAAAAATAAAAAAAATAAAAATTTCGAAATGCCAAAAAAATACTTTAAATTTCAGAAGTTTGATTTTCTGTATTTTTTTTTTATAATTTGTCGCGGTACACCATATTATACGCACTTTGAGTATTTTCTAGAATTTTCATTTCCAAGCTTATTGAATGTGGCGTGAAAATAAGGAAAATAACGAACACACGAATACAATACAATTATGGATTTTAGGATAATAAAAAATATATATAAGTAAATAAACAAAACTAGCGGGTAAACTCAACGATACATAGACGACGAAGATCTGATCAGCTGATATTTTACACGTACGTGGGAAAATCCTCCTTTTATATATAAAGATATAAAAAATTTGTTCGTCCATTCAACCCAGTGGCAAAATAGAAACTGAGGTTGGCCAGACTGAGCACAATATTTATAGTGCTTTCACGGTCATTCGCCGACATGCATCAAACGCTGACCATTCCTGACTTCGATGGACTCTCAACCATATTTATATATTTTTGTGATTTAAATAGTTTGCTTTCAATGCAGTTTTCGAGCTATGGAGCTGTGGATCATTCAGTAACAAACATCACTCATACACCTTTTTCTCGAAAGTGATTGTCATATCTCTTCGTTCCGCTGACAAAGGGGTATGCACGCTGAGATTCTTGCACCCCGAACGTAACGCTTTCGTTTTCTACATTCTAAACTTACACCCCAGTACAGATGCACAAATAATGAGGTGCAAAAATACAGAAGCACACTCCACTAGACGGTATAAAAATCGGCGCGGTGCCTCCACCGAACAAAATTGCACTACTGTGTGCGATTTCAATCTTCCGTTTTTTTTTTTTAAAGACTGCTGTCTGCTAGGTAAAGCGAGACTGGGACTTGAATAATGATGATCATGGTTTAAATTATAGAGGCTTTCGGAGGCGATCTGGTGTAGTGATAACATCCATACTTTTCATGGTGAAGATCACGAGTTCAATTCTCGCTCCCGACATTCTTTCAAAATGGAAGGTAAAAGTGACGAACCAGCCAAAAGTGTTGGATGTCACTATAATACAGAACAAAATAGAGGCTATTAAATTTTACAGATTAAAGGGTGTGTCACATCAAATTGCATCACGGAAAAAACGCTGTAGAAATTTAATTTTTAGGAATTATATCTTCAGATTTCGCTTATGATCAGATAAGAGTGTATAGATCACGTTGGCCATGCTTCACTGTAAATTTTTCGTAAATTTGGAAAAATGTCGTCGAACGAAAAAGAGCGTCGTGAATTAATCCTGTGCACTCATTTCGAGAATCCGGAGTTGTCACATCGGGACATCGGTAAGATGCTGGGAATCGTCCAATCCACGGTCAGCAGAGTACTAAAACGATACTTCGAGATCCTAACCATCGACTGGAAGGTGAAGAACGGCAAAAATGGATGCTCCGTCAGTGAAAAAGACGGGTGGGTAATGTCGGGGACATAACCGGAGTGACGTAGGACTATACAAAGGGGACAGCTTTTGTTAAATATATATTTTAAATATATTGTTTTATTTTCTTCTCCTACGTGAATACCTACCTATCTACCTGAAAAATGGATTAGTTTACTTTTTACTCTTTATGAATATGTTGATGGTTCTTAAAAGAACCTTTGGTGTTGTGTTTTTGTTATCACTCGATATTCCCATCTTGTTCGGTTAAACCTTCCTGTTTAGCTATTGCGTTTGCCACTCGCCACAGCTTTCACAGTTGGAAAATTTCTTCCCATCCAGCTTGTGACATGTTGTTTAGTAAATTACATTTAATGCGACGTGCCGGAGAAACACTTTGCCACTCACTGAAACTAATTGTTGCCTTGATGAGCGCCGAACCGAAGCTGCTCTGTTCTTGAAGCGGGTTTTCTGATTGTCGTGAGCAGCTTTGCAAGCTAACTTGAGCACTCCGACAGCCGAAACTCTATAATCGCTGTTAGGTATACTGGTGCTCCGGCACCAATCCGTTCGGCCTAGTTACCCTTGCGGAGCAATCAGTGAATGCGACCAACAGGGAACTGGAGACCTGCACGGTTCGAGTGAGACTTTGCCTTTCCCTTAACTTGTCCTCCTTTGTTACGTCCACGATGCCGATGCCGTACAACCACACGAGTATATGGTTTGAAAGAAAATAAGATATTTTGTTGGGGTCCGCGTGTTTTATACTCTAGCGGTACACACTCACAGGATAGAGACAAATCGGCAGACTCAGCCAGAGGGGCGAGTCCAACGAGACGAACGAATGAGCGTTAAAAGGGAGCGATGGCAAAAAAATACATTCATTACGATTTGTTCGCTCGTTGGATTCACATGCAGGCTAAAAAGGGTCCTTTTCCGGATCACAAAATTATCTTCAATCTAAAGAGTTTATTGTTTTGTTATTACTCGATATCCCCATCTTGTTCGGCTAAACCTTTCTGTTTAGCGATTGCATTTGCCACTCGCCACAGCTTTCACAGTTGGAAAATTTCTTCCCATCCAGCTTGTGACATATTTTACAGTAAATTACATTCAATGGCACGTCGCATTACCACCACTCAGTATCGGATTGGAGGTAATTTTAACCTGTAATTGATCATTTGCGATGACAGTGATACAATGTCGACTTTCAACGTGGGGTCATAATATGGACCCCGAACTCTATGTTTACAAAAATGTCCAACTAAATATGTCGCATTACAGGTCCGTCCAATTAGCTAAATGTCGAGATAAGTGAAAATTACTGTACTTTCAATCTAGAAACAATTTAAGAATTGGTGAAAATCAATAAGCTCAGAACAACTGCCAAATTTACATACTCATCAGATCCTGGCAAACAAATTATGAAAAAATCAATTTGTGTTTTATTATTATTTTGGATAATGTTTTAGAAAGCATTGAACTGTATTTCCTAAACTCTTTTTTGGAAGGTTTATTGGCCCTGAAAAGCGCCTTGTTTTATGGAATGGTTCCAATTTAGAAAACTTAGTACTCGTGGTTTTAAGAAAAACCATTTCGAACGCCCTCGATGCCGCCTTGTTCTGGTTTTGCCACCAAAGCAGATTGTATAAAGAACAAACTTTTTTCTTCCGCTACCTGCTGTCGTTTTGCGATTGCGTTTGCCACTCGCTGCAACTGCCTGTTGTTGTCTTGATGTCCACCGAACCGAATGTGGTCTGTTCTGAATGCGAGTTTTCTTATCGTCGCGAGCAGTTTTTCCACTTCGGCGGCCGAAACTATATAACGCCGGCTAGGTGGACTGATGCACTGATACTAACGCGCTCGGCCTAGCTACCCTTGCGGGGAACTCCAGATCAACACGGTTCGAGCGGGATTTTGCCTTTCCCTTCACTTTTCCTCCTTTACCATGACCAGACATGGCTGCTTGGGTTGGTTTGTTGATGTGTTGTGATGCGAACCGATGTGGTGTACGGTTCGAATGAGAATGATCGTTACGGCAGCGGTGCGGGGATTTTTAAGCTGACTGGCTGGCTCGAGAATTACCCATGTGTGAGACTGCGACCAATGTTTCTTTCTTTTTTTCCTTTTTCCTTTCCAATCGTGCTTCATTCTATTTCGCTGCTGCTCTGGTTGCCCGTTTTGGTCGGTACGATTTGAGTAGCACAAAATGGACCAATCAAAAATGGGCACATAGTGCATTTTGACAATGCTTGATATTTCACAATTATTGAATTATTTATCTCAAGAAAAATGAAATGTTATTCGTTATGATAGATGCGTAGATATATTTCCTATCAATTGATGCAAAAACCTTTGCGATCCATTGAGAAATGCTCAAGTTATAAGCGTTTCAAATCTTGCATTTTTTCCTACTTGTTCAGTGCCTAGATTTCCATTTCACCCCCTATATCTTCCGGTTAGACGTAGTCCTACGTCAAAAGATCACAAGCGCGTAGTTAAGCAGTTTAGACGTGATCCGAGAAGTTCGGTCCGGGATGTCGCCAATAAGCTGAATTTGTCAAGTTCATTCGTCCAGCGGACCAAGTAGCGGGAGGGCCTGCGTACATACAAGGTTCAGAAGGCTCCTAACCGCGACGAAAGGCAAAACATGGTGGGGAAGACGCGAGCCCGGAAGCTGTACACTGAAATGCTGATGAAGCCGCATTGCCTGGTAATGGACGACGAAACCTACGTCAAAACGGACTTTCGTCAGCTGCCGGGCCTGTTGTTCTTCTCCGCAGAGGACAAATTCAGCCTTCCGGAGGAAATTCGCAAGCAGAAACTATCCAAGTTTGCCAAAAAGTACATGGTGTGGCAAGCGATCTGCTCTTGCGGAAAGCGGAGCGCCCCCTTGGTGATGACCGGCACGGTAAACGGGCAGGTTTACCTTAAGGAGTGCCTACAGAAGCGCTTACTACCACTAGTGAAGCAGCACGAGGGCCCGAGCATCTTCTGGCCGGATCTCGCTTCGTGCCACTATTCAAAGGACGTGTTGGAGTGGTACGAAGCCAACGGGGTCACCTTCGTGCCAAAGGAAATGAACCCGTCCAACGCGCCGGAGCTTCGCCCAATAGAGAAATATTGGGCGATTATGAAGCAGGCCCTCCGGAAGAACCCAAAAGTTGTCAAATCGGAGGCGGACTTCAAGAGAAAATGGATTTCTGTTAAAAAAAAACTACAACCTGACGTTGTACAGAACCTTATGGACGGGGTAAAGAGGAAGGTGCGAGCATACGGGCTTGGGCTCGAAGTATTAATAAAAAGAAAATGCCAAAAGTTGTTTAATAGTTTTTATTTTACTGTCTAAAATTTTCAAAAGGATCGGTCTACTGGGCGAATTTCTACAGCGTTTTTTCCGTGATGCAATTTGATGTGACACACCCTTTATTCGCCTCTAGCCTTGAAGGCGGAACTAAATTCTCGGCCTTGAGGAAGGCCATTTGGAAAGCCTCGTTGCCGGCTGGTCGTTAGTTTCGGGAGGAAACGTGAATGTTCGAAATTATTTAGAACAAAACAAACTTATGGACGGAACAAAATACGCAGGGTCAGCTCTTGTAAATATTTTGCTAACTTCCGAGCGGACAGACCGGGATTTTCGGGGGAAAAAACACAAAAATGCCTTTATGGCAGCTTTTTTTATGCGTTCAGATTTCTTCGTGTTCAATCTTCACCTATGTAGTGTAAGCTCTTCAACGAAGATTTATCTTCAAACGGTTCATCCGAAACATTGAATGTATACGATTATTCCGACTTTATGACCTGTTCTCAACAATTCGAAAGAGCCCAAAATTCAACTGTTGGACGCTCAGTTGGAGTGCGCCATCAATGTGATTGCGTGCTGCCTTTCCGGCCAACCCAATAATGCCAAGAAACGAGAACCGTTGTCTTTCTGATTCTCTCCGGATAGGATTCCAGGCAGGCAACAAAAGCAATTATTTTCCGAAAAATGATAATGCCATTAAAATATGGGTGAACGCTCTCGAGTTACTGTGAACGAACCATCCTTTCGTCCCATTTAGTATGAATAGGATCCTAGGTGGTGCTTGGCGGTGAAATGTGCCGACAGTTAGACAGGGTTGAGGGTTTGGTTTCGGCGGAAGGTTGGTGGGAGTGTTAACAATGGTTTAGGCGGCGAAAGAGCAAAAGATGGCCCCGCCAACTTGGAGGCAACATCAGTTCGAAACCGCTGAATGAAAAGTGACAAGCATAATTTCTTTCTCCGATGGTTTTCGGGTTGTTTAGTCGATGGTACTGAAATTGGCTCCAGAAGATTGTCGTCTCACACCCCGAGAAGGATGCCAATCACTTTAAGATGCTGTTAAGTTGCTGTTGCCTCGATGTAATTATTACATCTGGAAGTGATTTTTTTTTGGTAGTTCACAGTATGCGATTTTGTAGACGTTCGTTGGTGGGCACGGAGTTGGGACCACACCACAAACAATTAACCTAAATTATGCAATAAGCACCAACTCAAACCGTGATCTCCAAACCGAAAGAGTTCTCCACTCCAGAGATGGTGCCGTCGGTGGTCGTGATAATGCAGTGTTATTGTTTATTTACGACCGGCTGTTTATGTTCGCGTACTGCTTGTTTAGGATGCTGCCGAAAGAAGTGCTTTCTTACGCTCGGGAAGATAGTTTCCTCTGAACAAACACATTGGAGGCATGTAACCCACATACACAGATACACACACACAAAATGGGACCTCGTTTGCCGCCGTGGGGCGCTGCACATCTGTTTGTAATGTTTGGGTTGGGAAAGGCTCCCTTCGGTCTCTTTCACTCACGATGGTTCAATGTTCGGCATCTTTATTTGAATAAGGCTCCCCGGGAAAAAGGGGGAAATTGTTCCGCCTCAGCGAAAACCGTTCGGTCCGCGCTCGAGTAAACTTGTGCCGTATGTTTATATTATCTGTTAAGTGGGCTAATTTTATGACCGTGACTGTTTGTAGACTGGTTCGCTGGTTCTAGATTTGCTGCCCAACGTGTAAGCATACATTCTCTCTTCGAATGAGGGGTACTCACGGCACTGGTTGGCCTTAAGTACCGTTCTATATTTCATCCTTTGCAAGCCGCTGCGATCTTTATTCTAGCTGGAAATTTTCACGCCGAATAGCGCCGCGCACGAGACAAACTTTCCGTCCTAGTTTATAGGGCTCTAAATTGCGGCAACTTTACGATATCCAAACGAAGAGCTTCGCGTCTTTTTGGGGGAATAATGTTTTGGCTTATCTTTCCGTTTAGCGTTGGACAGCACGAGTAAAACATTATCTGCGGATGGGTACTAGTAAATGAACAACATTCTCGTTCGATGTCATTTTTACGACGGAAAAACCGTCAACCAAATGCAAATGTGACTAATATATTAACGAATCAGAGTTTTATTTGCTTACTCGGTTACAAGATGCTGCGTTTGCAACAAGAAAATCTCGCATCAGTTTGCTTGGACTTAGAATTCCTTGAAGATATTTACCTGTAATGAAAAATAAAATAGCATTTTATTATTATTATATATATATATACCTACCAATAATTTGTGTTTTTAAAAAAAATGCTTTGTTTATCATCTAAATTTATATTATCGTCTCCGAAATAGACCTCTTCTGAAGCAATACACTTTTTCCAACGAACAATCCAATCGAAGAATTTTTTAACACTCCTATACTCGCGCAATAATTCGTTCATTTCTCAGAAAATATCAACACTACGACTTTGCGATTCTCTCTAGCTTCGTTAATCGTCGTTTGTCATCGTTTACCGTATTGCATGTGTTGTTGCAAAGGGGACGTGTGCCACTTTTTTAACACTTTCGATCTGACACACCGACGCGAGTATAGGAGTAACTTTTTTGGACAAGTGACTTTTTTCATATATTTTTCTAGAATTTTGTTGAATGAAATATATGATTAATGTTAGTGGCGTGGAACATTTATTGCATATAATGCATAAGATCATAACCGGACTATTCTTATTTGATTTCAGTCGCTATACAAATGAAACACAAGTTTCTGCATTACTCGAGAATTAATCAAGCAAATTAAACCAAATTAGGCATGTGGAGGTTTCAGGGTGCTATAAATGTTTTTATGATGGTTAGATACTCCCCCCCCCATCTCTTAGGTTGGGCTGCCATACAAATGAAACACAAATTTCTGCATAACTCGAGAATTAATCAAGCAAATAAAACCAAATTTGGCATGTCGAGGTTTTAGGGTGCAATAAATGTTTTTACGTTGGTGAGACACCCCCCTCTCTAAGGGGGAACTGCCATACAAATCAAAGACAAATTTCTGCATAATTCGAAAACTAATCAAGCAAATGGAGCCGAATTTGTCATGTGAATGTTTTAAGGGACACGAAACGTTTCCATGGTGAATAGACACTTCTCCCCTCTCTCTGATGGGGGGGGGGGGACTGCCATACAAATTTCTGCATAATTTAAGAACAAATCCAGCAAACTGAACCAAATTTGGCATGTGAAGTTTTTAAGGGGCAAGAAACATTTCTATGGTGGTTCAACTCTCCTAGCACCTTTCAGAGGGGGAGGGGAGGGGGGGGTCTGCCATAGAAATGAAACACAAATTTCTACATCATTCGAGAATTAATCAAGAAAATGAAACCAAATTTGGCATGTGAAGATTTTAGGGTGCAATAAGTGTTTCTATGATGGTTAGACTCTCCATTCCCCTTTCTAAGGGGGACAGCCATACAAATGAAACACAAATTTCTGAATTACTCGAGGATTAATCAAGCAAACGAAACCAATTTTGGCATGTGGAGGTTTTAGGATGCAATAAATGTTTCTACCAAAAAAAGGATCGCCGGATGTGTTGATAAGAGCAGAACTCGAGGAAGGATATAGGGCTGTCTTTATTCTATCATATTTTCTGTATAAAACATTTATTCCATGTAACGGAAAAACATGTTATTTGCCAGTGGTTGAAAAATCTTGAACGAGAATTGTGTCTGAAAATAATCTGATATTATAATGATGAGTTTTGTTAAAAATACTACGAATTTTATAGTAAAAGGTAAATTCAACGGGGTTGATTAAAAGATCAATCAATGAACAGTTCTGCGATTGGACCCATGAACATGCTTATAGTAAGAAAACGTGAATGTTGGAAGGTATTGATAACAAAAAACAAATTTTGGGCGGGACGAAGTTTGCCGGGTCAGCTAGTTACCTATAAAATTTCCTGAAAATATTGACAACATTTTTAGGAGAACAGTATTTCTAGTATTTAAAAAAAAAACTTCAATCAAACACGAGCTGTTCCTTCGCGTTCATTTGATTACAATCGTTTCAAGTTTTTCAGTAGTTTTTTTAACCGTTTGAGAAAATTGAAAATCTATATTCTCACTGCAGATTGTACAAAATCAAAATGCAGATCTTCCTCTGACCTTGGCTCAACTGTTTCCTCAAGTGTGTTGCATTTTTGTGGGCAAAATTGGTAGTCAAAACATCTGACCCATTCGAAATTACCGATGTGCCGTTCTGACCTTCGGATAAATGCAATGCAAACTCAAGCTATGCATTTCCAAAACAGTCCCCCTCGAAGGATAATCAGCATTCCTCGGAATTATTTATGCTACTCACCTCACAGAATGGCAGGTGAAAAGTAGCTTCCCGGCAAAAAAAAGCTGACACTCAAAATACTGTGAAAAATGCAGTGCATCCGTTGCAGCAGGAACAGAAGCAACAAAAATAAAATAGAACTAAACTACGGAAGACATCTTGATTCTGTTCACTCTTTTGTTTGACAAAATAGTTCCCAACTAGCAGATTTGCAACGGCGCTAGCATTCGATAGTGAAGAAAGTGTATACAATTCATTCTGCCACAGTCTGCCTGTGGGGATGAGCAAATTCTTGTTGTTCTCTCGAAGCTCCAGCTGCAGCTTTGTTTTTATGTACATGCTTCCGACGGATACGAAGAAGTCAGGTGTCGTCATTCCCAGCGCGAGCGACTGCGACTCGCCCTGCCCAGGTTAATGTGGTGGAAATGGTGAACTGCACAGCCTTCAATATTTTGTTTTCTTCGGTTGTTTTTTTTTCCACCTGACGTGGTCTTTTGTGTGTTCAACACTCGAATTCGAAGTGACTGGAAAATTCGACTTCGAAGAACCCACCTTAGATAACATGGAAATTCACCGATGTTGATGGACATAGTCGGACGTTTTCACCTGGTGGGAAATTATGCAATATTTTGAGACTACCCGTTGGGTGGATCATTCTCGAAAACAAAACTTTTCTTAAACATACACACTACGTCTTCTTTGTCGACGCCATCGTTGGCGAAACCCGGCAACATGTTAATCCGCCCGGCTAAGCTGCATGCTTCACTGCCTTTGCTTGTTTCGAAAAGAGAAACATTGGATGAGGGGGAAGCTAATATGCATTTCAGTTGTATGTTGTTGTTGGTCCTGTTTCCGTATTTTATGCGCATCAGCTTTGGACAATAACAACAAAAAAGTTTCCCGTTCATGGAGAGATCCTGCACCGAACCGTGTGCCCGATGTTAAGAAACGAACGTGGAGAGCTGCACGGAACGAAAACACAATTGTTTTCCTAGTGTTTCCTCGCACTCCCGATCCATGCTGCTGCCTCGAAGGCCGAAACCCAACTGCATGTGTCCTGTCGCGAGCCATTTATTCAAATTTAATTCCACATTTTACCCAAGTTACGAATAATTCATATTTATTGCGCAGCTTCGTTTCCATCACACGGGGAATTGTTTCGCCTCAACGATTATTGGATTCCTGGCAGCCGCAAGCAACCGGACTAATGGCAAACCGCAGCTGGATTCCCACGAGCCGCCGGCAGCCCCGCCGCCTACGCACAATCCACTCGAGTGAGGAAAAAAGTTTAAATTACCTTTTAATTTATTATAATTTTTATACCTACCAAATGGGCACTTTCGGCCCCGGCAAGTACCAATGAAAAGTAAATAAAAATATGACCATTCGCATGGCCGGAGCGGATCTCGTTCCGCAGCCTCTGGGACCAGTATTGGGAACAATACTCGTAACACTCATTTAATCCGGGGGCCACAGCGATTATGATCCGTGTGTTCGCCTCCGGACGCACGTTCACAGAGTGGTCATAAAACGATAAGCCTAAGTGGGTTTTCAAATGGCACCTCGCCGTGAGGAGGGGACGCGTTGTTAACAGCGACAAAGTTTCTATGTGGGAATAAGAAAATCCCACCGCAGTCACGCGCGACCGTAAATTCCGTTTTTCACCGTAGCAATGTGATTTGAGGAATTGAATTTTAATTAAATTAGCGAAGCCATCCCCTGCCTTTGATCATTTCGATATCGATCCCACCGTTCCCACAGTATCGCTGCGAGGCAAATTTCTAAGGATTCGTATTTGAATAACTAATGAGAAGGGAGCCAGGAAGCCAATGGATGCGAAGACGAGCAGTCTTTATACATGGTTTTTTTTTATTCTGAAAAGTCTCCAAATTTGAACCCTTTTCATTTCCAACTGGCCAACGGAAACCGCCTTCGTAGTGCTCTCGGGTTTTGTTTGTTTTCTAGCCTCCGGCGGTGTTTTGGAGGAGCAGATGAAAAAAAACTCTGTCAAGTGCCTGATGGTTGGCCTAATTTCATTCACTTCTCCCTCGAGACGCTGGAACGGTGATTAACCCCCGCATTGGGATGTCTTTTCTTCTGAGATTTTGGGTCTCTGTTGACGGAAGGAAAAATTAGCAGACAATCAAGATGGGAAAATATTTGTATTTATCCAGCCATGATTCCATTCCGATGGAGCGTTTGTTTAAACAGTCGAATTGTCGGCTGGGGTCAATGTTTGGACGGACTTTATGATATTTTCTTTCGTATACTGTTCGAGAATCTCTGTATCGAACCCATAGTCAGAGGATTACTATTGGTTCGACGTAAGACTACGTCTAACAGCAAGATATGAGGGAATATAAAATAAGTAAAAAAAAAGCTTTTCAAGCTAGAAAATAATTAGGTAGGTAACAGTTAGCTGTTATCATACCCCTTTCTTCATTAATCAGGGACATTGATGAGACTAAAATTAAATTGCGGGGCATATGATGAAACCATTAAATGCAGATAATGGAAATCCAACGTGCTCCTCGATTTTATTTTAGTCTCATCAATGTCCTTGATTAATGAGGAAAGGGGTATGATAACTGCTAACTGCTACTTGCCTAATTATTTTCTAGCTTTTAGTACAATATCTGTATTATTATTATGTTTGATCACAAAGTAACTGTTTAACTTAAAAAAAATTTTATACTTATTTTATTTCTAGTTTTTAGTACATTATTCGTATCATTAGCATATTTCTCTATTATAAAACCATTCAAATTTGTTTCAATTTTTTATTTCTCACCTAATTTTCCTCGGAATATTTTTATGATTTACTGTATTCTTTTTGTCAAATCATCTCATTCAATACTAACATCGAGTAATACTGACTAGTAAAGCCCTTTCATTTGATACCCATATTGATATGATTTTGAAAAAAAAGGTACAGTCAACTCTCCCTAACTCGATATTCAAAAGGACCATCGAGTTAGGGAGGCATCGAGATACAGACCATTTTTTCATATTTTTTTTATGTCATAAATTGTCATATGTTAGTGTAAGTGTCCCAATAATGGTATGAATTTGAGTTTTTGATTCATTCCCTTAAAGTGGAAAAACACCTTTCTCATATATTTTTTTTTTCTTTCAAGACTCTCTCAGGAGGTGATAGACGATCATATTTGATGAGAAAAATGTTCGAATTCCAACGATGACAGAGTTATAGAGTTTCTTTGTTTCGGACTCTGTTACCTCAAACTGACTCTTAAATAAAAAGTACGCTACGTAAGCCGATTCAGTTGCTTTCATTTGAAAGATGAGAAAATCTAGTACAGGATATACTAGTCTGAATTAGGGGATTAAAATAACATTTTGGAAGTGGAAAATTCTAAAGTAATTTTTTTCAATTTGTAATTATTAATTTTATCCCAAAAATTCATGCTAAATTGTTTCTATGAATAAAATTAAAGCTCTTTAACCCCTCCACAATTTGTTCTTTGACGCCCAACTTCTATCTCTCTTAATTCGCTGCAATATCGATATGAACAATTCCTGATGAAAATTCAATCAAAATCTTCAAAAATCGTGACACTGTACTCATAAAAGCCACTTTAATTTCACTTTAATGTTGAAAGATTTTTTTTTCTTGAAATTATTGTTATTTGAATTATAAAAAAAAAACTTTTTTTTTAACTGTATGTAATCGAGTCCTGAATTTTACATATTCAAATCATATATAATCGAGTTTGTGCTCCCGTGGCAGAGTGGTTAGCGTCATAACTAACATGCCGGGTGTTCGGGTTCGATTCCCGTTCTGGTCGGGGGAATTTTTCGTCAAAGAAATTTCCTCCGACTTGCACTGTGATCACGCGTATTCTACAGCTTGCCACTCAGAATGCATTCAAGGCGTGTTATTTGGCATAGAAATCTCAACTAAGTACTAATAAAAATGACGCAAGTAATACTACGTTGAGACGGCGAAGTTCCTCTAGGAACGTTAGTGCCATTGAAGAAGTAGAAGAAGAATAATCGAGTTTGTATATAATCCAGTCCAACCTGCATGAGGAACTAGGTTAACAAAGAAATTATTAATTAAGTATGTTATTCAAACTAAATTGTAACGATCACGCAGGAACTGTTCGATCACAAAGAAATGTTCGAATAGTTTCACAGAAACATTTTCAGTTGATTCCAATATTCCGTACATATTCTTCAGGTTTAATTTAACGCTCGAAGATGTAATTTCTACACAATCATCTGAACCTTCCTGAATATTCTCCATCTCAATAGAACTACTATCTTCAGCTTTTCCAACACTTTCCAGTATATCGGTATCTGGCATCAGATCACAGCAAATCACGTTTTAGTCCTTTTTGCACTAATCATTAAAAGACATTGAGCAACCGAACGGTATTGTATTTTCGGCATCAGCATTCACGACGCATTGATTATGCCAGCGGAGTATCACCATCATCATTGAAGGAAAATTCGGCTTCCTGAAGCAATTTTAAATAGTCTCAGATTTAACCTTATTGATTTTAGAAGGTGAAAGTATTTCAATTGCATCCAATATCGATATATCTGAAGGGTCCTAGAGTACATTAAAATACAGTAAGAATGCTGAATAGCATGAAGGTTGAAAAGGACAAATATCATCCATTTCTTGCAGTCTTCGTTTAACTTAGCGAACTAATTAATCTAAAATGGCGATAGTACTGATTCAGGTTCTTGATTATGTCGAAGTCCAGCTGCTGAGCTACGGAAGTAAAGATTTGTGGAAAAATTGTAAACTTATCGATTTGAGCTTTGGTCGGAGAGATTTTGGGTGCGCTGTATAGTTATCAACGAACATGACCACCTTTGAGAAGAAATAGATATAAGTATGATACATTACCATTACACATAATTCAAGAAATAATACCTTTTCTATTTCCATTGGAAAATTTTTCGTCAAATTGCATGATCCATTCCATTCCTCAAAAAGCAGACCTTAGTGTTGCTCTCGTATATCGCTGGTAATGACTTCTTCTTATTGAAACATCGTGGGTTTTTACTCTTTCCATTGATCAGCTACGGCAGTTTATCGCTCCCGTCATTGTTAGTTGTGCTTTAAAGTTGGGAATTCCCAGTTTCTAGACAAATTCGCAAGCCATATCCCGAAGAATAGAATCTGAGAGAGGTAAATTATTCTCTCTGGCTTGATATGACAAAAATCCATTGACCGCTCCAGCTTTTACTAAAAAATGCTATTTTTCATCCATAGATCGCTAATTTTTTTAACGCTCGGATTTGAAATATCGTCACGGACCAACTTATCCCTACGACCAACCCTATCCGCCCTGCTCTATCTTTTTTCTTATTAAATCACACAGAATGTAAGTTTCAAAAACATGCTCGTACTGTCGTGGAAACTCATTTGCTTTGAAATTATTTTTTTCTAAGGATTGAAAGGATTACGTTTTCGGTAACATATAGAATACATATAAAAAACCAGATACCGGTCACTCCACGAAAATTGTCCAATTTTGAGTGCTTTGTGGTCATACATTTCATGATAGATTCATGATGTCTTTGCATCAATCGAATTGGATACCTCCTAACAATCTATTGCAATGCAATTACAAAATGTTCTATAGTTAAGGCAGTATTCTAGTCTGGAAATTTGTAAAAATATATATATATATATATATATATATATATATATATTTCTGTAGTTTAGGCCAGTATCTTAGAATATCTACAAATACTCGCGAGTAACGAATATGATTTTATCTTAGTGTAAATGACATTATTTCAGCTTCAAATACACTTCCCTCTTTATATTGATGACAATAACAAACGACTTCATCCAGTTCATATTGCTGATGCATGAACAAATTTGCTATAATGAATGAATGCGGCATTGAGTGGGGTTATTTATACTTCGAATATCAAAAGCAACAAATTGATATTCATCACATTCGAAATGATATTCGTTCTGGCAGTGAATTTGAGTAAAAATTCAAAAATAAAAAATTTAGTCAGATTGGACCTTTTTGAAAACAAAAACCCCAGAGTTCGATGAAACGAACTTTGCAAGAAATCACGCAGGATTTTATTTGGCGAGACGGTAACAACGGCATATGCAGAATGGATACAACGAGTGGTTGTAGCTACCGTCAAGTGATTCGCAACACCGAGAATTTCATAAGACATTTCCGAACACGGCATCCGGTAGTTACAAAAAAGCACGGGTTCGTAAAACTTTTGGATAGTGACAAACAAAAAACCACGAACGATCCCTAAACGCTGTATTTATTGTATTGCAAGCAGCAGTACAATAAAAGTTCGAGCTAAATAAAAACAAACCGCACACAGCAGTCTCAGGTTAAAAGTAAATAATAGCTGATATTCATTTGGCCTAAATGAAATTCAATTCTGACGACTTCCATTATCAATATGAAAATGACACTGGGTGAAAAAATAAACTTCAAAACATAGAAGAACAAAAGTTCATTTGCTAATATTCACTGGTTGTCTGGATCTGTCATTTTGATTTTCGTTTGGAATATATAGGTTTTCGATGCAACCCAGTCCGAAAATCTATGCATTTCAGCTTAGCGAAGACGATTTTTTTCAACAATGGTTTAGGCATTCAAGAATATACCTTTGAATTGACTTATCAAAAATGCTATTATTTATCAAGTTAGAGCCATTTTAGTGATGCGGTATCTAACCCGGTACGATCATAACAATGAACTTCAAACGCGTTTTTCTCGAAACTAGTTTTTTCAAACTGGCGTACACGATATCTCAAGTTTTACTGAGCCGATTCATGTCGAATTTATATGAATACAATCTGCATGCATCTCTCTATCGCCTGAACCTGATTTGAAAATGATTTTTTTTTCTAAATTTTACTATTTTAAAAAAAAAATTATAGGAGGTTGTGTCCAAGATACGACCACATTGTTGACGTAGAACTACGCTGTTTTATATAAGTCGCTTGTTTATACCTTCGGATATTATTCTATAATGCTGTGACATGTCGCAATTTATTTCACGTCATTGAATTTACCTCGAACGCTATTCTAGTGGCCTTTATCGAAATTGACATAGACTCGGCTACAGTCGATTATATACATGTTGCACAAGCACCATTATTCCACTTCTCATAAACAACAACAATAATGACAACACTTGCAAGTATCAAATATCATGCTACATGTAATTTAGTATTGCCTCAGTGGAATAGCACCTCTAGGCATCGTTCGTACAACGTAAACCAAGCGCCAATCAAGCGTTCGCCATAGCATTCATACAGAGTCATACATTGGTGACTTGAACCTAGAAGGAATATAAACACTTCTCATCATTTGCGATATTCTCGGAAGAAACGCTTCTGTTAATACTACTACCCTCAGATAAAGTTGCATTACTTTCTCATGCTCGAGATGAGCGCAGCTGTCACCCTTAGTGGAGGAAGTTTTGTTACTGGCAAGCGAAACCCAATCACATACAAAATTCCAGAACGACATTTACTTTCTTGATGACTAAATAAGCGAAACAAACTCTATCTGCACGCGAACCCAAAATAAATTAACAACTTATTATAACTTATTGAATAACTATTCCCCAAATAATTTTTTGGTGCATAACCTTAACACCTGCTTCACCATAGCGTCAGTTCAATACATTGATGCCATGTCAAAGGAACCAACGAAGCCTTTATGATTACAGAAAACAATGTTAGCTGCTTGGTAAAAGGCTGAATATTTGCCTCAGCAGAGATTCATTACTAATACCCTTGCGTAAATAATTCCCTCCCGCTATATCCTCTCCTTGTTTATATTTATCATTACAAATGGGGTTTCAGCGTAGCGAAAATGCACTATTTTTACGAACGGGTTATGAAGCACGCACGTACACACACAAATATTCATATATAGATGGCTTGAAGCAACTAAATATACACACACTTATCTCTGTTTTGCGCTCTTCTCAACAGAAGGCCTTTCTATTAATATTTCCAGTCTAGATTAGCGTAGCTGTCATCCTTTGTGGAGAGGATTTTCCTACTGTCATGCGAAACCAAACCACTGTCAAAATTCCAGAACATTTATTTTCTTGGTGAGCTGATGACAGCCTAGCTTGATGATTCCCCACACAATTGTGTAACTTAAAACATAAATGCAATTGCGTCATTTTGATGCAATGATTGCAATGCCAGAGACATCAGCGAGAGAGTAATTTGGTCGCTTCCACAGCTCAATCCTAAACGAAGACATTTGATGGCGCAAAACAAGTATGTAGAACGATACTGAAAGTTTGCCTTCCCTTCTTTCCCTTGTTGAATTAAAGAGACATTGAACTTCTTCAGTTCATTCGTCTCTGGCCTTCAAAAGTCCCTTGGGAAACTCTACTCTTTCCTAATATTACTCCTCCACCCCCATTGCCTTGAGAAAACCGTTTGATCCCTCGCTGTCCAGCTCGCCCAGCAACGGTGTTGTCCAGGTGCTCGACGATAAGTTGCTCTGTTCGGGAAACACTCAAATGGACAGAACAAATGTATGAGGAAATGGGAATGCTTCCAATTTTCATCAATTTAAACCATGTACAGACTATGGGATAGTAATGTATAGCATATCAAACAAATCTTAGGAAATTTTCGATTCGTTTGGTATGTAAATCGCCAGAATCCGTTCGCGGCAAAATCAGTTATTAACGTTAACTTTATTTCCTGTCTGTTTTCTGATTTGGCCCCCATTAATGAAAGACGTAGTTCTACGTCAAAAAAACTGGAAACGTAAGAATAAACGTTTTAATTTTGTTTTTCAAACGGCCGCCATTTTGTCAAAAAAGAAGCTTTTGACTCATCCGAGGTTCATCCGATAGCGGCATCTTTACTGATTCAGAATCTATTCGACTTTTTTGTTTCAGATCCCCAGAAGGGCTGGAATCGTGTACGCCATGGCACAACTTTTTTTTTAACCCCCTCACTTCATCAGCTCTTAACTATTCTAGTTATGAATATTTTTTCTCCGTTCAACTTTGGTTTTATTGTTAAAAGATAGATGAACAAATAATGATATAATGGATAGTAAAAGTATTCTTTGTTTTTATTTTTACGGAGGTCGAAAAAACGTCCGAAATTCGTGTCTCTATACTAGTATACTCCCTTAATATGCTAAAATAGCATTGAATAAAGAGCTCCGTTTGAAACCGCAAGGCGTTTCCATAACAGAGAGATTCAACCGAAGCAAATATTGTAAACATCTTGCTTACACACCATTTGTATCAGATATATACATCTAAATTCTGTAATGCATCTCATCTCTAACCTCAATTCTGATCATTGATTGTCCGATGCGCTGATGTCAGTACTATGGCAGCCGCTTGGCGCACAACAGTTTGTTTGTTTTGTTTTGTTGTCATTCGCACGAAGCAGAAATAAAGTTTCTCTGTGTTGAGTGCTGTGTTGTGTGCCCAAGAAAAGGCAATACACTGGAGTCGTTTTTACGCGGGAAATACGTGCCGCGTAAATTCCAAAATCCGCGCAAATTCCAAAAACCCGCGAAAAAAAACCGGCTAAATTTCAAAATCCGTATAAAAATCTAACAAATAGTGAATCATTAATTGAAAATGCAACCCATATTCTAACAATTGATTAACTGTTTTTTTTTTGTATGCTACAGTCATGATATCTGTATTTTTTTTTATTTCTCAGCTACTAATCAAGGATACAATACAAACTTGAAACATGAAAAGTCACATCAATTAGCACATTGAATTTTTTACGCGGTTGATACGTGCTGGGTAAAAAAAACCGCGTAAATTCCGAAATCCGCGTAAAAATAAATCACGTGAAAAAAGCTGCGTAAAATAAAACCACGTATAACAAAACCGCGTAGAAAGTGACTTCAGTTTATTCTGAAGACAACCTAAATTATGAGTGACTCAATATGGTGACTGTAAACTCAAACAATGTGCGATGCATCATCTGCTTGAAAATTCGATTTTTGTTCCATTTAAAAATAATGATTTCAAAAACCGGACAAACCATGATCATTTTTCGGACAAACCATGATCAAAGTTAGACAAACCGGTATCATAATTTCTCTTTGAAGAAATTCGTTAAAAAACATAAATTATTCAACAATTTGAACGCCTAATGGTATTATTGGCAACTAGAAACTTGGGGCTTTTCAACAAACCCAATCTCGTCTTGATTATATGTGATTATCATGAAGAAACGTCGATTTGCATTTACTAGTTGGGTGAAAACACCCTAAATCGGAAAAACCAAGATTAACCCTGTTTAAATTTGAATTAAAACCCTATTTAAATTGACAGCCGGGTTTTTTGGGTGATTTTTGAAAGGCTGTAATTTCGCAGAAAATCAACGAAAAATTCGTAGCGACGATAGTCCATCCAACAAACTCTGTCCAACAAATTACTGTGTAAATCGGCACGTTTGCATTCAACTTTCCCCACCATCAGCAGCAGCAGCAGTGATTTGTGCAACGATTTCGGTAATTTTTCCTAATTCTTCACAAACGATTAACTCGATAAAAGTTTCCACCCGTTATCCTTGGCTCAGTTTCAGGCACTCTCTGGATGAACGGAAAACTTTCGTCAGCTGGAATGCAACCTTAGTTCTCTTTCTTGCTCTCGTGAAATGTGGTGTGCACTGTGTCATCTTTCCCCCCTTTTTTTTGGGCCACCTTCGTGATGACCACCCGGCGAAACAAAAAATCCAACTATCCAGTGAATGGTATAATAAATCTCCACGTCTTTAACCAGATCACACTCGCCGAAAACGAGAGCGGCTGGGATGATGGGGAGAATGCATTCTTTCTCAAGTTTTCCCATCGCATCTGAAAATTTTACCGATGCCCCTCTGCGCGCTCCCTGACTTATCCCCAACACCCCCCTATGCGGACGTAAAATTTTCGCATTAATTCTAAAATTAAATTAATTAAATTTAATCTCTTATCTTGTCGGTAATGCATTTTGTGCAAGTTTCCCGCAAAAATACGTTCGCTTTCCGGTGTCCTTTGGTTGGATCTTCCTCAGTCCACGATCTGCTCCCAGCTACCTGCCAAGAATGAAGCAAATCCTCGAGAACTTTCTCCCGAAACGCAGTAGTGCGGCCGAGAGTGTTTTAAAATGGGCAAAACTTTCCCTCCACTCTGCTGAAGGGAAAAGCTGCAAGTAAACGACCTGAATCGGTGCATAGTTTGCCCCATCAGAGTACTTCACGAAAGGCCAAGCCGAAAGACGGAAATGAACATCCTTCGGGTTTTTTTGCTCGTTCTGCGCTGGACTAGAAGATGACGAAAAGTTTCGGTCGGAAGTAAGAGTTTATTTTCAACCGATGGGCTCTCCATAACCAGCTTTTGCAATGTTGCGTTGCAACCATGTCCCCCACGCCTCACTTTCCCTCTCTCTTCCTCGGTCTGAAGGATCAACGGATGTTGAAACTTCTCACACTAACAGGCTGGCGAGGGAAAAATTGCAGTTTAGTCATGCCCGCCTTCGAGGAGTTCAGTTCATTGCTGCTGCTGCTGCTGAAGGTGGGCCGAATCAGCCGTCCGCCGCATGCTGGCGGTGTTTCGGGGGGAAGTGAACGGGAAAGAAAGAACGAACTTTTGTAGAGGGCATTTCTGGCAAAGTTTGTTCATGTTAAAATAAAATTAATTGAAGATTATTTTCGCAACTCCTCCCTCACGGACCAACTTCCACATGGTTGATATGCAGACGTGCGAGTACTTAGCAGGCAGATATCGTCTGCTGCGGAGTTTGCTGCGGGCGGAGCAGTGCATCAATCAAGCGTAATTAATGGATGACGGTTTTTATGAGGATCCATATCATTTTGAAGCGCAATCAATGGAATATTTAATCATTCCATAATTTTGTTCATTTTAGGTATCCAGTTCACTTTCTCACGAAAACAATTGGTATCAATCATCAGAATTTAACGAACACCTCTGCATTGTTCGCTCGTAGTAGAAACATTTTGAAAAAGGCATGAATATGAATAGCATTAATTAATATTAATCCAGCACAACGGGTAAGAGCAACAAACAAATGATGTAATTTAAAAAAAAATACATATAACGCCTAAAAGTATTTCTCTTTCACTTCATTCATTATTTTCGGATCAGAACTGGAGCCGACCCTGAAACGCCCATTATTGTAAGCGCCTTGTTCACATGGTGAGCCCCGTGTCGGTTCCTAGCGACTAATTTTGTGATTTTCAATAGAAGAAAACGTTGTTCACTGTGACTGACAGATACAAAATAAGGAAATATAAAAGAAATTGTTTGTTTTTGGATGATTTCTTCTTCTTCTTCAATGGCACTAACGTTCCTAGAGGAACTTCGCCGTCTCAACGTAGTATTACTTGCGTCATTTTTATTAGTACTTAGTTGAGATTTCTATGCCAAATAACATGCCTTGAATGCATTCTGAGTGGCAAGCTCTAGAATACGCGTGATCACAGTGCAAGTCGGAGGAAATTTCTTTGACGAAAAATTCCCCCGACCAGAACGGGAATCGAACCCGAACACCCGGCATGTTAGTTATGACGCTAACCACTCGGCCACGGGAGCACAATTTTGGATGATTTACGACATGTAACTAAATTCTAGTTGAGCTGCGACCGACACTGATATTGCACAAATGCTATTGATGCGGGCTGAATGGAAGGCATAGCAAGAACAATTCGGGGAGCCAAAATGTATATTATTCTATGGTCAATTTAAATGACGATCAGTTTTTGACGTCTTGCATTAAGGTCACCAAATCAGAAAACAGGTCACGATTTTGTGAAATAAAGTTAATGTTAATAACTATTTCTGCTGCCAACGGATTTTGACGATTCGCGTACCAAACGAATCGGGAATTCCCTAAGATTCGTTTGATATGCTATACATTACAATCCGCTGGTGTGTAATTTTTTTCCCCCAGTGATAAAAACTCGTATTCGTACTCCACCATGCCAATCTCTTTTCCCTTCTTTTAAAAGTCGTAAACAAGGATTCGGAACATTCTATTTCGATGAAGTCATAGTGTCATATGAGAGTTGAAAGGTTTGCTATCTGTTTTTATTTCTCCAAGAATAGCGAATGTATGTGCGACTATATGAAAATTGACTCAAACTCATATTCGTACTCTGGTGGAACAAAATTAGATTGAATCGAGGATTCAAGACATTGACCCCAAGCACAAGTCACATTTGATTGGCTTTAACATTGTTAGTCGATAATCTGCTTTTTTTCCAAGTACAACAGAGGACATACCTCATTGGCTTGAATTTGATATGTCGATTATTTGTATCGGTCCAGTAGTCCAGAAGAGTTTTTTTAAAAATGCCTTTTGGAAAAAAGTGATTTTTCGGAACATCCTAAAATGGAAACGGGCACCCTCATAAAAAATACGGGTCTAATATTTTGTGATAAGGATCGATACCATCAATTTTTGCCGAAATCTGAGAAACAATATAACGTTTTGGCATGGAATGGCTTGTGTCATTGTTATTAGTACTTAGTTGAGATTTCTATGTCAAATAACACGCCTTGAATGCATTCTGAGTGGCAAGCTCTAGAATACGCGTGACCACAGTGCAAGTCGGAGGAGTTTTCTTTGACGATAAATTACCCCGGCCAGAACAGGAATCGAACCCGAACCCCCGGCATGTTAGCTAGGACGGTAACCACTCGGCCACGGGAGCATGCATGGAATGACTGTATATGTCTAATTGAAAAGATGCTGGGTGACATTTCAAATCTACGTAAAAAAGGTTTACTCAAAAATTGACATATCTGGTGCCGTGTCCAGAATCATTATGAGAAGTTCATCAACAATGTTTACATAAAGGGCCTGGCCGGGTAAGGGAGTAGAAAGTGCCCCAAACCAAATCACCAGCTGGCGAATATTGTAAAGGATATTAAAAAAGAAATTTTGGCGGTTTTTTTTTGAACTACTATGTGGTTTAACATAGAATCTATAGTGCAGAACGAACTTTTTCGTTTATTTCACATCATTCTCAAAAGCTTCGAGATAAAAATTTGAAAAAAAAATACTGAGTGTGCATCTTACTACGGTGTATCAAGAAAAATTATCAAAAAAAAAATATCAAAAATTGAAGTACTAAAAAAAATATTGATTTTTTTTTGTGGTTTAAAGATTCAGTACTACTATAATTCATATTGAAATGTGTTTCAACGTCTTTTCTTGATATGTGTTATTTTTTCAGATTTTTTTTCAGTGTTGCTCGGTACAAAATATATATTTTTTATATTTCCAAAGGGTCTGGCTGGATAAGGGAGTAAAATGTGCCCCCAAACCCAATTAACAGCTGTATGGAAAATATTGTATAGGGTACATAAAAAGAAATTTTGACAGTAGTACCATATATTTGAGTTCTTATATGGTACAACATAGGATCTATGGTGAAAAATGCATCTTTTCGTTTATTTTTTTCTCTCAATAGCTTTGAGACAACAATATGAAAAAAAACACTGAAAGTACATCTTACTTTATTTTGAGATTCAGTACTATTCTAGTTTGTATTCAAATTTCTTCCCACGCCTTTTTTTTGTGTATATGTGTTTTTTTTCAGAATTTTTAGAGTGTTTTTCGCGGTACAAAAAAAATTATATATATATATATTTTTTTTCGAAATTTTGAAAAAAAAATTACTTTGAGACCCACTTTTGCTCTAATTTTATTTCAATAAGTTCGTATCTGCTGTTTTTTCCACATGTAACGTAATTTTTCCTTGGGTTTTTAAGAGGAATGCGCGAAAAAAAAATGTTTTGGCCTTTGGACATTTTTAATTTATTTTGAATTTAGAGACTCAGTACTGCTCTAATATTCATTTAAATTTTGTATTTTATGAGTCTAAATTTTGTCGGTATATTTAGAGCATTGTGTGGTACAAAGATTTTTTTTCTCGTATCTTAAATTATATGAGATTACTTTGGATTTAAAAAACCAAAGTATCATTATTTTTTTATTTTAACCTTACAATTTAAAACCACGAATACAATAAAATAATCGAGAATTCAAGAGAATAAAAATAATGATGATGAAGAAAATTATTTTTGTGCCTAGCAATGTTCTTCAAAATTCAGGAAAAAATTACGCCACATGTAGAAAAAAAAGATACATACGAACGCATTTAACTAAAAATAAGAGCAGAAGTGGGTCTCGAAGGATTTTTTTTTTAATTTCGAAAAGTCAGAAAATATATAATTTTTTTGTACCGCGTATTTATTTTTTTATTATTATTAGATTTTTTGATGAAAAAATTGTATGAAGATATTTATCGATACACCTTAGTAAGATGTACTTTCAGTATTTTTTCTTAGTTGCTTGAGAATGGCGTGAAAAATAAAACGAAAAGGTGCATTTTCACCATAGATCCTATGGTGTACCATATAAGGACTCAAACATATTGTGCTACTGCCCAGATGTTTTATTTAGTACCCTTTACAACATTTTCCATACAGCTGGCGATTTGGTTTGGGGGCACTTTTTGCTCCATTACCCAGCCAGACCCTTTGCAAAAATAGAAAAAATATTATTTATACCGCGCAACACTGAAAAAAGTCACACATATCCAGAAAAGCCGTAGGAACACATTTAAATATGAACTAGAGTAGTACTGAATATCTAAATAAAAAAAAATCAGAATTTCAATATTTTTTTAGTACTTTAATTTCTGATAAATTTTTTTTTTGATAATTTACAAAAAAAAATACATTAAGTATTTTTTCAAATTTTTATCTCGAATCTCTTGAGGTTGGTGTGAAATAAACGAAAAAGTACATTTTTCACAATAAACACTACCACATAGGAGTTCAAAAAAACCGCCAAAATTTCTTATTTACAATATACAGGGTTTTCCAACTTTAAATTCCGAAAGTAAATTGAAATAAAACACACTTAGAATTCGAATTTCGATTAAAGTTTTATTTCAAATTAAAGTTTGGTTTATGCCATTATGTGTGAAATACAACATCATTCAAATGTCCACCTAGGGCTTCCTCGCACACCTTGATCCGGAACAGGTAATTTTCGATGACTTTTCGGTACATATGGAGCGGTATCTCGGTCATAACTTCACGAATGTTGTCTTTCAAATGTTCAAGAGTTTGCGGAGAGTTGGCATAGACACGGTCTTTCGCATAACCCCACAAAAAAAAGTCTAGCGGGATCAAATCGCATGATCTGGACGGCTAATTGGCATCACAAAAACCCGAAATTATGCGTCCCTCAAATTTCGTTCGCAATATGGCCATGTTCGGTCTTGTTGTGTGGCATGTGGCGCCGTCTTGCTGAAACCACATGTCATCCGTATTCATATCTTCAATTTGTGGCAAAACATGCGGCCATAGCGCTCACCATTCACAGTTACCGTCTCGCCGTCCTCATTTTCAAAGAAATACGGCCCGATGACTCCACCAGACCATAATGCGCACCAAACAGTGACTTTTGGCAGATGCAATGACCTCTCAACAATCACGTGTGGATTTTCTGAGCCCCATATACGGAAATTTTGGGTGTTCTCATCGCTGAAGAAAATTTGATGCGAAAATTCAGCATTTTGCTGCTGTTGTTCGTTCACCCAATCGACTTATGCCCGACGCATTCCATGATCACCACGCTCTAATTTTTGTACCAGTTGGACTTTATATGAGTGTAAGTGCAAATCCAAATGTGGAATGTGTAAGTGCAAATCGCCGTGGAATCGAAACATTCGGGTCATCCTCCACACTGGCAGCAACAGCAGCAATATTTTCGGCCGAACGCACATTACGATTATGCACAGGTTTCACAATATCCGCTACGGATCCAGTTTGTTCGAATTTACGCACTACATTAGCGATTGTGTGCTCTGTAGGCCGTCCATGACGACCAAAATCCGTCCGTAATGCTCGAAAAACATTTGCCGGTTTTTCATCATTTTTATAGTATAATTTAACAAAATTAACACGTTGTGCGATGCTAAAACGATCTATATTGTAAAATGGCAGACATTCAACTAACGATATGATGCTTTGGTTGACAGCTATGTCAAACGGTTGTCAGCGCAGGGCTGTATACTTTCGGAAGCCCGAAAAGGAAAACCCTGTACAATATTTGCCATACTGGTGATTTGGTTTGGGGTCACTTTTTACTCCCTTACCCGGCCAGGCCCTTTCTAATCATGAATTTTAAATTGTATACGAATGGTAACATTTACCAAAAAAATCGATAGAGCACCAGAAATACTCAACAACGACTCAACTTAAAAATTATCCACCGTCAGTTTACGAAGGAAAAAACTAAACAAGTACATCTTCGAAAAAGCTGAGAAGCACCTTCCTAATCCTGTTTCTACAACCTTCCGTATTTTCTCGTGACACAAGCCACGGTGTGACCCGCACAGACAACCACTTTCATCACTCTTCTGCGAAGGGCATCAGAGGTAGGTCGCGTAAAAATGGAGAAAAGAAAATCATCTAGCAACCTAGCCTCCGTTACCGTTAATGAATCATTTCGGGTGATGAAACAACCTCCGCAAAAAAAAACCAACGAATTAAAAAAACCTCGCGGTGCGATGCAATGATTATGGAAACTGTGGCAATATCATCTCCCTTTTGTCACAAACACTGGCCCTTGGCGAAGCACGGTGCAAATTTCCCGTCTGACAGTGACGGTGCTGGGTCTTTGGCCCTCCGGGCGAATCAGTTGAGATTATGTATTAATAACGGCTGGTTGTTAAAACGACGCTACAGGCGGGAAAGCAATTACGCGAAGCAAAGGCCGTCAGCTGTTTCGATGTAAATTAGAAAATCTTGGGAACAATCGGCGCGCTTTATGTCGCGAGTACCGATGTGTAGCTGTCTAGCATCCTTCACCCCCGCACCCGCCCGCAGGGGAGCGGGAAATAACCAGCAAATCACGACAATAATTCAAACGACCTTCAACCGCAACCACTCACCACTACCGGGGCCTGCAGCAGAGACCAGAATACGGCCAAAAAACAAACAACACGAAATAAAAGTTCCAATTCCGTTCGGTGCGCACCGTCCCGGTGGGAGCAACAATCCCTTTTGGCAACAAGCGAACGAAAGGACTCCTGGACCCAGACCAGGCCCGCGCTTATACCCCTCAAAACAAACAGCCATAATTTACTACTACGGGGAGACGAAACAATGGACGAGTGAAAATTTCATTTGCATATTACGTAAATAAATTTCCCTGATACGTTATGCTTCTCGGGTGCTTTTTTGTGTGTTTTTTTACCTTTTTTCAGCTCGTTTTGCCTTCCTCTGTGGGCCATGCTTTCAGCCAGGAAGTGCCCAAAGTAGGGATAGAGCTTTGGAGTGGCTCAAGTGCCATGGATAGTCCACTGCTGCTCTTTAGGCGGATTTTGGGACATACACAAATGTGGACCGTAGCGGAGGGCCGCTTCGAGCGGGGCGATGCATTTGTTTTCTTCTGTGTGAGTGTGTGTATGTGTATGCATGTTTGTCGTCTTTATGGCATGAAAGACCGTCACTTTGGAGACTGTCCAAATCTTGTTCCATTCGATTTGGAAGTGATTTTCGAGTGGCAGAAAGAATGTTTGCACGGTTCGACGGGAATGGAGTTATCGACCGGTGTGGATAGGTTTACGGTTCCGGGTTTTCTCTCACTTTTCTTCAGACTCAACGGTGACGAAGAGAGAGAAGCCGTTGTAGACATATTAATCTTGTTAGACGAACATTCGAATGCAAATTCGAAGATGTGTGTAGTTAGGGGGGAAAACATGGTACTGTTTCAATTTGGTAGTGTTCCTGCATGCAGTTCAATCTAGCGGAAGCTGATCAACTACGCAAAGAAAATTTAGCTTAGTAATGTCTCTAAAACTTATTATCCTAAGGTGAATCGGTACTTGAAGCTTGAAGCTAGAAATCTGTCTAAAAGTAAATCTGGGCGCCACTGAGAACATCTCTTATGGTTTAAACCGGAATCCTCTGACAGCACATTGTATACACGTCCTCAAAGAACTGCTACTACAAGTTTCATCCAGACCGACTATCGTGTGCAGAATTAAGTTCGAAATGAGGAATAAAAATTATTTTTATATTAAGATAGATGCCAAATTTCCCATACCGTGATTGTAGATAATGATTTGGATTCCTAGGTGACACAATGTTCCTAGAGGAACTTCGGCGGCTCAACCTAATATCACTTGTGTCATTTTTGACGTGGGACTACGTCTAACCGGAGTATACGGGGGGTAATATGAAAACATAAACAGAGAACATGCAAGAAAAAATGAAAGATTCCGAATGCTTATAACTCGAACATTTTACTGTATCGGAAAGATGTTTGCATTAATTGATAGGGAATATTTCTACGCATCTATCGCAATTAATGAAATGTAATTTTTCATTAGATAAACAATTCAATAACTGTAAAATGTTAAGCGTTATCTAAACGCCCTAACTACCTCGTTTTGATTGGCCCGATTTACGGTTTCCCCAACACAGCCATCATAACCAAGCAGCCTTGGGGAAATCGGCATTGCAAATACATGAAAATATGGGGATTTTTGTTCTCACCGAAATGTGTTCCCTAAGACAGACTTAAAAACCAAGCAGTGTTGGAGAAATCGGCATTGCAAACACATGAAAGTCGGGGGTATTTTTGTTCCGATTAAAATGCGTTTCCCTGACACAGACTTCAAATCCATGGAGCGTAGGGAAATTTGTATCGTAAATAAATACAAACTGCGAGTACTTTTATACTCACTCTTAAATTCTTTAATTCTTTAATTCTTTAATTCTTTAATTCTTTAATTCTTTAATTCTCTAATTCTCTAATTCTCTAATTCTCTAATTCTCTAATTCTCTAATTCTCTAATTCTCTAATTCTCTAATTCTCTAATTCTCTAATTCTCTAATTCTCTAATTCTCTAATTCTCTAATTCTCTAATTCTCTAATTCTCTAATTCTCTAATTCTCTAATTCTCTAATTCTCTAATTCTCTAATTCTCTAATTCTCTAATTCTCTAATTCTCTAATTCTCTAATTCTCTAATTCTCTAATTCTCTAATTCTCTAATTCTCTAATTCTCTAATTCTCTAATTCTCTAATTCTCTAATTCTCTAATTCTCTAATTCTCTAATTCTCTAATTCTCTAATTCTCTAATTCTCTAATTCTCTAATTCTTTAATTCTTTAATTCTCTAATTCGTTAATTCTCTAATTATTTAATTCTTTAATTCTTTAATTCTCTAATTCTTTAATTCTCTAATTCTTTAATTCTTTAATTCTCTAATTCTTTAATTCTTTAATTCTCTAATTCTTTAATTCTCTAATTCTCTAATTCTTCAATTCTAATTCCATGAGGAATGAGAAAATAAGAATGCATCCTTCGTACTTCGCAAGAAGCTATTGTACAACTTCCGGGCACGTCTTTTGGTCACTATATTCTGCTTTAGTGTTCTGTTTGATTGCTTAATGGCCCCACATGATCGAAATTGTTTTCACAGAAGAATCCGTCTGACGTGCAGCGAAACTGAAAAAAAAGTAGGAAAAAAGTGCTTTTCTGAACGTAGTGGTACCATCCAACTATCACTAGAAACTGATTTTATAGTTGCTTATAATCATAAAAATACATCGTAAAGTTACAATTACGAACACTTTCTTACCAAATTCGTTTTTCAAATAAAAAATACCTTGAAGTATTGAATAATAGTTGCATATGTAACAACGTTTTTCTTATTAACTTATCAATATTTCAACGTTGAGGTGGCTTTATAAGTAATATTTTATTGATTTTGATATTGATATTATAAGTTAATAAAAATAAATTACTTGAAAAATATTCCTTCTATTTAATTTTGACTCCGATTGTTCAGAACAGGTGTTTTTTTTTAATATAATTCTTTTCATTGTTCAGAAAACTGTTTTATTCTTTTGAAATTCCAAATAGTAGCCCTGAAAAGGGCCGTTTGTTATATGTACTCATTACCGTCAAACGGTTTGTAACGAAAAAAAAAGTTTCTGGCAGGAAGTTCAACTGTCTAACTAAAAATGATTAAAGAATATCAGTGTGACACATAACAGGGTAGAATGGTAGATGATGTACATGTGGATTGGTAAACAAAAAAAATATATATATCGTCATTGATTACATTGAATATGAAGTTTATGGGGGAGAAACAAAAAAAACAAGTTGAAAATAGTTACGATTTCGTGATATTTTGAGGTAAAATAGAAATGAAATCATGAAGATGCTTTGTTTTTAGTGGATAGCTATGGTAGTGTGATTTCTTTCAATTATCTTATTCCTATTATTAGTCTTATTCTAAGGCATCGGGAGCTGTAGTTTTTTCGGTGAAATAATGAGCGTTTGCAGACTATCACAATCAAATCGTATTGGTTCTACTGCTCAATCTATCATAGAATGATTTGAGTCACCGAGAATTATGAATATGAGTCATGAAGATTATTGATATATCATTTCGTTTCTTTTTTGTGATGCGATCTAATGCCGATCTCAATAAGTTCTCGCAGGATAATCGCTGCCATCCTCCTAGTATTGATATCATTTTTCGATGTACAATTGCCCATGTTGCCGCTGCCCGGAAGACACTCGCGTAAGATGTTCGTCACCCCGTCATATACAAAAGTCATTCGCTAACTGGACTATCTTCAACTTGACTTATGTATAACAGGGCGTACGTTAACTGGACTACAAAGCAGTTATGTATCAATAATAGATGTCATCTTCCATTTGAAGTATTGCTTTTATTGTTTTGCAGTCCAGTTAGCGAGTAAAATTCGATAATGACACGGATTTTCTGGCCGTATTAACAAACGATCACTGTATGGGTGACACTTTCTTCGTTGCTTTGATGAAATCTTGCATGAAATTTGAATGATGCATGAAATCTTGCATCTGATTTCTTCAACATATGATAGAACGAATTATTGCACATAATTTTGTGTTGCATATAACAGTCATGGGAACGAAGTTGAAAGAAAGAATGTATAATACATGATTCACCTTCGCATCCTCTCGCAAAACATACCTCTTTTATTTGATAAATTGTTCACTTGTTTTATTATTTCCGCCTCAGGCGGAAAAATTGCTAGATAAATTTTCCGTTTAATGGTACATATTATAACATATATCGTAAGAACGATTCTGCGTAATTTGAAAACTTTTAATAAACGTTACATTTTTCGTAGAGTGACCCCCCCCCATATAGAAATCAAAGACGTAGTCCTACGTCAAAGATATATAACAAAAACTCGAGCAGTGCTGCAATAGATAGATATAATATCAATATTGGAAATGTGTTGTGTCCTAATTGGCTGTCAGTAGCGAACAAAAGAACAATAAAATCTTTGCTCCGTACCAGTTGTGGCAGTGGCTTTCAAACTACCCTACAATGATTATCCCTTTTTATGGACGTTTCTTATTTGCCTACATAAAATCACTAACGTTAACTTACTTTATAAATGAAGTTGATTAGTATAACATTTCCGAGAAACCTTACTCTGAATAAACATGTCATACTAATTTCAACTTATATGAACCTAGGGAACGGTAGTATCATGCTATGAAATGTATAAAGCTTCGAACGTCCGTTTTGTTTGCCGAACCGATAAATCGAATAATTACGCACATCTTCAGGGATTTCTTCCAACCGGCCACTGTCAAACATCGGTTAGGGGTTGTTGTTGTTTTCATTAACTTCTTTGCTTTTCGCTCGCCCGTAACTACAACCTGTGCGCCTCTAGCGCACTCTGTGGTCACACGTCAAACTTGTTCTGCCTCGTTCAACCTCTTCGCACCGCATGCGAGATGTTCGCCGCCACTTGGGAAGAACTTAGCTTGGTGCTAAAATATGCCCCTGTCCGGTCCCACAGTCGCCACGAGCACCCCCTCTCCGTCGTCCGTTCACTCGTAAAGCTATCCGATGAGGACCGTACTAAAATTCAAACACCAAATACCGCTTATTACGATGAACGGCCTCCCCTTGGGAGGGGTGGTACGAGCTGTCGCCTTGTGCATCATCAATATGGGTTGGTGGATACTCAAGGACGCCGTATCTACCAATGTGTGTCCGTCCGCATTCGGGGAATTACGATTATCATCGAGAAGTTGCTCTTGTATAAATATTTATTTACCTTTTCTGGAAACCGTTTTGGTCGGTCGGTCGGTAGTTTTACGAGCTGACTCATCTTGTGGGGGGCCCATCAATAACGCATCGTGTTGTGTTTCGTTAATTGGATTAGATTTTGAGGGGGGTGGCCTACGCAAACATGTGCTTCCCTCCTGTCGATGGGAATATAATGAATCGTTAAAGCGAGATTGTTGTTTTAATTAAAGTTCATGCTTGAGTGGTGGCAAGAAAATATCAAAACAACCAAAGATTGCTCTTCAGTCGAACGATGTGAAGAAGCTGAATGTCGACACACAAAAGAACACAAGTCAAACGACAATTCACAGTGTACAATTAGACCGGCATAAATGGTGGTGAAGGGCAAGAAGTGGGACCTCTTATCTTCACCTCTTGGGAGCCTGGGTTTCGTACGCTTCAAAGCGGAAAATGGGCTGCAACAAACCGTGTGCCACACGGAAAACAATAACTCGAGAGTGAAATTTCTAGATGGGATTCGAAGCATACTTGCAGATCTCGTCACGACAAAGGTAAAAAAGTGGTCCGGGAAGCAATTATCCACGTACTGTTTATATGACTTGGTTGGTTGCTTGCCAGCGGATGGGGTGTGAGTGGGTGTGATGCCTACGGGCCAACCTCCCCCCGAGAAGCACAGGAAGAGGAAGCGAGCAGAACTTGAGCTTGAGATGATTGTTTTCCTGGAGCAGCATTAGCACAAAAAGTTCGTTCGCTTGGTTTTTTTGTTGATGTGGTGGGGGAGGGGACCTGAGGAAAGTACCGGTGGCCGTCGCCGTGGAACATTTGCAATTGAGGTTCACGTGTGTGTATATGTGGGAGGTCAAAGAGTTCCTAATGAAGATTGCTCTTCTAGAGAGTTGCGGGGGTAAAACTCGCTGTTTTGTGTATGATTGATTAATTCCTTTTTTTGCTCCCGTTTCGAAGTACTGGTTGCTAGGATGTTGTTGTCGAGATGGATTCGTTGTTGAGATTACGGTGATTAATGCTGAATCGCGTGTATTGAGTGCAAACGTTCAGCAATGAGCGCGCTGAGCTAATTATAGTTCACCGAGGGGTATGGAACAAGCGATATATTATCGTTTAGCTGGTATTATTCAATCTATTAAGGATATCACGGTCGGTTATTTATGGAGTCCCAAACCCAGCGCTGTTTTAGTTCCAGGCAAGAGGTTCGCACTCTGTAATTAGAGGATATTTGAGCGACTGCTGTGAGAAGCTTGTTGAAGGTTCTATCATTCGTATCTTTCCAGTATCAATAAAATGCTTGATCAAATTGCGCTTGAGATAAGCAGTTTAGTCTCAATGTTCGAGAACATTAACGGCAACTGGAACATTTGTTATGCAAACGCAATGAAGCGAGCACACAAGCTTATGGCAAAGATCTTTCGTCGTAGCCCAGGTAACCGGAGCTGGAAGTAACGAATTGTAACACGCCGTTTTACAATAGGTGCAGTCAGCGGTAAATTTTAATCGCAATTTTAAGGTAGGTTCCTGTAAATAATTCACCATCATTACAATTGAGAACTTTCGTCAGTGTCAGTTGTATTTTGCCCGAGAAAATGGAAACATTCTAGCCAACAAAGCATAATTTGCGGATAGTTTTGCTTTTCGTGTTTAATTTAAAAATAAAAGTGGGGCTGAAGCTCATTGGACGATTATTGACACCCTGGTCAATAACTATAGTATACCCTAATTTTCCGTCTAGACATTTCAGCATCGAAGATAAGTAGCATCCCCGGAAGGTGAAAATCGCAACCAAACTAACTTAGGCAGAAAACGTATCATCTTTGGTAGATAATATGCTTTCAAATAAAAGCACCTTTTTTAAAAGTGTTGAAATATTAACATGTATGGAGCAGCTCTCTCATTCTCTCAGACTGAATGTCACCTTGGAATTTTGATTGAACCACGGCCGGCTGCTGCTGGGTTGCAAGGCAGTTTCACTTAACCACATAACCACTGGTGCTATTATACCAATGCACGAGAATATTACGCCTTTTATAATATGGTGTAAGGTGAACCTTAAAAGTATACACGGAAAGTGTTTTCTGAGAGTAAAACGGAGAGCGTAAACAACGTTAACCTTCATCCATTTCGCGAAAGATGCCATATATATATTAGGGTGGCTGTGGTCACATCAAACTTCAAAAGCCGACCATGTACATTTAGATAAAGTCATAGTGTCATACTAGAATTAATAGGCTTGCCTTCTTTTTTCAGAATAATGGATTTTATTTCTCTAAGAATGGCGAATGTATGTGCTAATGTATGAAAATTGACTGAAGCTCATATTCGTACGCTAGTTGAAATCTCAACTCGATTTCGAACGTGTTGACCAATTTAAGAATTCCATCATTAGTATGGTATCCCTCGTCATTGCAACTATCTTAGCTGTCTTTAGCGGTTATTTACGAGTTTTTGGTGTATTCGGAAGGAATATTTATCAATTTTTTCATCAAGTTGTTTTTAAAATCATTATTCTCAGAAATTTGATGGTTTCTAAATTTCCTACAAAGATAAATTCCTTAGTTTTTCACTGGGATTGATGATGGAAGATTGTGGAGGAATATTAAAAACTTTTGAGCAATTGCAATGTAACCATGTACGAACTTTATATGTGTTCTGCTCTGGGGCATTGCCTTGGTAAAACTTGAATCCTCGAAGATATTTCTCTATTATAGTGACTTTCAACACATTTTGGTTGGTTCGTCACTTTTCACTTCCATTTTTGGAAGAATGTCGGGAGTGAGAATTGAACTCGTGACCTTTAGCGTGAGATGCATGGATGTTACTACTACTCCAGATCGCCTCCACGATTGACGAAGATATGAAAAAGTGATGTTGATTACTTCCCAATTCCGCTTTCTGATAGTATAGCCAGCTGTATGACAAATCTCGTGTGGACGTTAATACGGCAGAACAAACAGTGTATTCGTCGGTGTTAACAACGAATATCATTCGAGGAACTAATTTGTATAAGTTTGATTGCGGAATAAATCGATGCCAGTAATGTACATACCTAAAGTTGAATGCCACCTGTAGGTTTTTACACCTTTCCATGTATAGAAGTCTTACCTGTCGAACAGAAAGAAAAAGTTCATGTTAATAGATGTGCAAGGTTTACATTTTTAAAATATGATCATATTAAACATAGAGAGCGCCAAACAATGGAGATTCTGTCCCGACGCCATACTTTTTTTCTTTATATTTTCTTCCTCCCCGAAAATGTCATTCTCTTTTTGAGATTCTCTGTTATAAGGGGATCTATCGTAAAAGATCCAATATTATGAAAATTTTTTAAAATGTGATAAAGTTATTAAAAAAATTTGAAACGAGTTTTAAGAGGTTTGAAAATGGTTTACGGATTGAGAGATTAACAATCATTCTCGTTACGAAAATTGTACAGAACAGAACATAATTCCGCACACATTTGTGCAGACTGTTCTCCTAACACGGACCATAAAATCAAGCAGCGTAACGAAATCGTCACTAATGAGAGATAGAGCCTGCGGGTACTCTTGTACCCGAGCAAAAGAATATGGAAAAGCTCGTCACTGTTAGGCATAAGTCAGTAGTGGCAAGGCCATTGCTGTGAACAGTCTAGTAATCGCTACGTATCTTTTTCAAATACATTAAAAATTATCATGCAGCGAATATCGTAACATAATACTACGTCAACTATGCGATCATGTTTCGGGCACAATCGTTCAACTTTTTGAATCTTTGTTCAAACCCTCAAACCAAGCGACCCTTCTGGCCTTTGGGCGGCGAATATCATACTAACATTCCTTCCCTTCCCCTGGTGACTGTAAGGACGTGACCGGTGTCGATATTGAACATTTAAAGCTCGAATCACCGAAAATTGCTAGTACCAAGCGTCATTCTGTGTGTTTTTTGTGCAATTTGGTTGGTTCAGGTCAATCACGGAGAGCAACTACGAAGTGTACAGTCTACCCAAGCTCAAGCTCAGAACCGAGATCCACTCGATGGAAAGATGCATCGCGTAGGTTTTCATACCGTCAGGCGAAGAGTGTTAGTATGTGATTGAATCACATGTACGTACACAGCCATTACATGCCAAACCGTTATAGTGGTTTTCAGATTTCCGTGAGAAGCGATAGTTCCGTTCCTTATCGCAAGATATAAGACCCATATTGTTGTGTATTTTTTATTAGGGAGCCCATTTTCATTTTTGGGTGGTCCAAAAAATGTTGTCCCCTTTTTCCGAAAACCTCTTTTTTTCAAAACCTTATAAGTTGTGAATTACTGGACCGATTCCGACGATCAACATATCAAATTAAAGCAACAAATGTTTATTAAAGAATAATAAAAGAAGAGTGAAAACATGTTAATTTTTAAAAATAATAACTCAAAAATGAAAACAAACATTTTTTATAAAACAAATATATTAAAAAAATATCGAGGAGACATGTTTTGAATTATCAAAATTTCCAATATAGAACTCAATTTTCGAGTAAGATTTTTGTACGGTGTATTTGAAATATTATTTTTCCTTAATGGTTCATCGGCTTTCCAACTATTTCGAGTAATGATTTTATTATATTGGATACCCCATTATAAAAATCAGGCGTAATTAAAATTGGTCAACTAATAATGAAAAGTGTGATTTTGGATAGTTGCCACAAGATTTTAAAAAAATCGTAGGGTCGTGTCCAGGACTCGACCACAGTTCTAGCGTAGGACTACAAAATTATCTATGGCGAGACAAGCATTGCGGAACAAACTTTCATCTTCAGTTTTCACCGAAGGACACAGCTCACACCATTGGATAAAATCTTCATTTCATCCAGCTTGAAAAAAAAAATCAATAAGTTTGAACACATCCCTGAATTCGCAAAATATTTATTTGTTGATATTATTTATTTTTTTATACTCAGTTATTTAAATTAATTTATTTGTACTCAGTTAAAAACGGGCGGAGCTCACATTGCAATATTTCCTCTCTCCACGATGCCCATAAAGCGAACGCAGCATTCGATTCGCGGAGATATATGAATATTGTATTTCACATATGCATAAGTTGCGCCATATTGACAGCACGGGTTGGTAAGCACACTAATGGCTAGAACAAATGCATGGAAAAATGAGAATGCCTATATTTTTCGTTAACTCAAACAGTTTGCGGATTAGAGAATCACAATGTAAATCACATCAAACAAATTATAGAGAATTTCCTATCGATTGGTGCGCAAATCATCAAAATTCATTCGCAGCTAAAGAAGTCATCAACGTTAGCTTTATTCAATAAAATCGTGACCTGTTTTCTGAGTTGGCACACTTACTGAAAAACGTAGTCCTACGTAAAAAAAATCATAGAAGGTCGCGTTAGAATCGGTGTTTTGGCTTGGAATTGCTCTATAATTTGTGTCTAACTGGGAGTACCGCAACTGTTAGAGGGTTTTGTTTTAATGGACAATATGTGGACGAAGGAAAAATCACGACTCAATGTTGAAACCATGAAAGTTATGATAAATGGCAAAAGAACTTCCATCTAGAATATGAGCAATTATATGCTAAAACTTCCAATAATCATAATCGTTCGCAACCACTTCATCATCTTAAAATGTTTGATTATTTTGTTTAATACTCGGGTTTATTCACTCAATAAAATTATACGAAAAATATCAAAACATATTTTTTTTTGGATTACGTATCCCGTTTTCGTTCCTGCACTATTTTGGGCATGAGAAAAGTCGCAGCACGACTAGTTCAATTTTCTTCAAAAATTCATCGCAATTTAGTGACAAGCTTGAACGATCAAATTTTAATCCCTCGTTCATCCAATGCAGAATTTCTGGTGACGAGACATGGGTGTGATTTTTTTCCTACTTCCGAAACTCAAATTACCGATTCGTGGGGCTCTTTTTGACAGCATTGAAGCGAAATCGCTGCCCGAACTTGATAAATTGATAAATAATTGTGATAAATGTAATAAAATTGAAAAGAAATGTTAGAAACATTCATATGTGTATTTTGTTTATTTTGAAATTTTGAAAATAATCCCCATCTTGCATTGTAGGAAATTTTCTTAATTTTTCAATGTCGTACTTGATTGTCGTGTGATCGTTATAGGTAACCGGGAGTATCATACCACCGTTCCCTTCCTTGTGACTGTAATGACGTAAACAGCGTCGTGTTGAAGTTCCAATACTGGAACGCCACTCAGAGTGTTCCAGAGAATTTCCAGAGCATTCCCGTGAAAACAGGCACAGCTCAACATAAGCAAATTGTCGGATTTCCGCAAATCTAGTGTCTAATGCGGCAAAATTTTCATTCCGTCGGTCGCAACCTTAAAGCCGAAACAAGTTATTTGGGGAAAGCTAAGCTACATTCGAAACACCCGCTAATCATAATTTTGATAGCGAAATCCCAACATGCCATTCATCTTGAAAATGACATTCCAAGATTATCTGGGCTCCGATCCATGGCAACATAAAGACTCCCACAGCTCTTCTCACCCCTCTTTTTCGTCTTCTTTTCTTTATCTTGAGTGGAAGAAAAGTCATAGACCGAACGAGCACCAGCGGGAAAAACAGGCCTATAAAATCTGCTCAAGAGTTAGCGGAGTGTGCTGCCAAAAAGGAGTGGGTTCTATTATTATTTTCTTCGGTTTTTATTATCCAAGTTAATATCTGGCGTCCTCTCGGGCGTGGGATGTTTTTTTTCGTTTCATTCTTTTCTTTTATTTTTATTTCTCGGAAAAAGGAGACGGTGAAAAAATAAAAGAAAAGTCACGATTGGGGGTGAGTAAAAACTTTTATGGTAGACCCTATGCCCTGCTCCAAAAGTGCGCATACATACAAACACACATGATCTCGTTTTCTTTGATGAGTGACTTGGCGTGGCAGGAATTAGCGGAAAGTAGCGCAAATTAGTGTGTGCCAACAAAGCCATCGTAATGGCGGGAGGAAAATGATATTATCCTCGCGTCGCCACTGGGGGCCGGGCCGGCCGCCTACAAATATGGCGAAGTTATTATTAAATAACGGGTCGTAATCTCCGAACGCCAGCCATATACACATATTAGAATAAATCCAATTTGTCGTTGTGTGATCGTCGTTACTTCAAAGTTGGGCGGAAGAATTCCCCGCTCCGAGCACACACTTTCCAAGGATGTAAGTGCCAAGGAAGAGCTCCCTTGTTTCTATATGAGTTGTTTTCTTTTCTTCTTTTGTCGGGGGTCCCCTTCTTGGCGTCAAGAAGGATGTTTGTATGTCTAACATAGGCTCGAGTGAATGATGGGAGCGCGCACATTTTGGCACTTTGGTGCTACTTGCTCTGCCCATAAAACACATAAAACAAACAGTTTGATGAGCTGCCTCCCGAACGGTAGTTCGCAGTTTTTACAAGCTCCCCAAAATGGACCAAGTTAGCACTTTTATTCGCGGAGCCGCTTTCCAACGATTGATATTTATTATCTTTATTTTTCGAATGTAGATTTCTGAACTGAACATAATTCGTGAAAATCATGGTTTCCATCATTCATGACAAGAGAAGTTCATAAATATTGAAGTTTCACGAAAATAAACTTTTCCCGATCTGTATAATCGACTATGATTGGGAGCAACATTTTAATCAAGCAATATTGGACGAATCATCGATTAAATCGCACATCAATATACTTCAACTCCGGCGTCGCCAACACTTCGCCTCCATCGGGAAATCAATCACTGCAAATTTCACCGCCGTCATCGTTTCTGCGCTTATAATGGACCACCATTTTCCTACCCCTCACCAATCGCTCCACACGTCTCCTGCGGCTGCAGGAGTCAATTATCGATCGATAATTTCTAATCGAACCGATTTAATCCTTTCTAATTGAATTCATTATCGGTCCTCAACCGACTCTTAGCTTGTTCTACGAGCAGCTTTCCGAGAGAATAGCAAATCCTCCCAACCCCTTCCGGGCCCATTTTCAACCTACTGACGCACAGAACACGAAAAACCATCGTTTACTCACACACTTCCGTGCAGCTTCAGTCCCAGGAGTCGCAATGAATGAGCGAACGATCGAAAGCAACAACAAAAAAAAATCAATGAATAAATTTTCATAAATATTTTCCCATTATCAAGCATGATAAAAGATTTCGCCTTCCATCTTCTTCCGCAGAAAGTCCCGCTCGCAGCATCCAACTCCCTCCTTCGTTGTTGCTTCATTCGCTGCCGCGCCCCGACGCGTATTTCATGCTAAGCATGCTGGTGCTCCTGAGCCGCCTGCCTCGCCCTTCGCTGCGCACTCTATTGACATTCAAAACTCCTTTGAACTTTCCCCGGCTTATTTGCCTTCGTTAGTGGGTTCTCGGCGAGCGACCCCAATCGATTATTTTGCCACTTAATCCGGCTCAATACTTCAATCTGTTGGAATCAATGAATAATATGCTAATGTTTTGCGTGTCGTTTCTGGTTCCCGCGATCCGCGGGCGTCGCACCCTGTCGATTCTAAATGGACCGAGGATGAGAAGACGCAATAAATTCATCCGGCACCTTTGAGTGGGGAAACTCGATTCTCGCTCTTAGCGTATCCATGTAGGTGGAGCTTTAGTATTTGCTGTTTGCTGACGCCTCAAGTGCAATTCCCATGCACATACATATCCTACCACTCTCGAAATCAGTAAAAATTGTGACGAAAGGGGCCCAAAACGTTTCCATTTTGTCGACCTTTTGTTTTGTAATTAGTCGTTGGATGGTGCATATCACGATAGAAGATGCCAAAGTGGAACTAGATATGATGAAAACCGCCCTCTAAGGTCCTAAACGTGATGCCTCCTGTGTTCTGTATGGAAAAGAAAAAAACACACAAAAAAAAAATCTAACACAATTATCAATTTTTCTCATCAGTAAAAACATGTTATAGAGAAAATATATTTGAAATGGAAAAGGTAATTTTATTTTATAATTAGAGGAACTGGTACAAATTCGGTACCCCAATTTGTTTTTTTGGACATAGCTCTTGGCCAATGGAATTTCTTCATATTACGTCAGCTTATGAAGGGATCTATTGTGGACATTTCCCCGCAAACCGATTTCAAAAATCTTGATTTGGCTCGGAGCTTTGAGCATAGAAGTAAAACAACTCAAATTCGAGTACCCGAGATGCCTGGGTATAAATTTGGCTCCCCATTTTTTTTCAAATTAAGAGAATCGTCCTGAAATCACTGAAAAATGTATTTTTTTTACATTTTCATACAAAATAGAAGTGAAGTACACTATCTTACGTAAATTAACTCAACTTTGACGAAAAAGCACGCAATTTAAAAAAAAAACACAGAGGAACAAAAAAAAACGATTTTTTCAAGAAAAAGTGAACAAATTTCATCTCGATTTATTTCTAACTAAAAAAGTAAAACGAATCAAAAGCCTTTACGAAAGTCACAAGCGTAGTAATCAGTCTCGCAATCGGTGCAGGCGGAATGGGCCCTTGGAATCATCAACACTATGTTTACATTGGGGTGCCAAATTACCCGCATACCGAATTTTCACTTTGGAATGAAATCTATGAAATTTGTGATTAAAATCTCGATACACTTACTAGAATTCGTTGAAGAACATCAATTTCTTGATCCAAATCAGCTTTAATATTTAAAATCGGCTCACTATTCGATTTTTAATGATTTTTCAAAAGACGCACATGTAAAATTTTCGAGATTTCAAAAACAACAAAACTTGAACTTTTTTTTTGAAAACACAGATATTTTGGATTTTTGGCATCTGACGTTTGTTATTACATTACTAGAACACTTATGTTTATTCACCACCAGAGTGCGCTCATTACCGTCGGAGATCCGGGTGGGTATCAAATTACCCACGGGGTACCGAATTTGTACCAGTTCCTCTATTACTTTCTGAGTGTTTATTCAAACCATTTCCATTTTCGCTTCAAACCGTAACAACGTAACACGATACTATATGCCTCAATGCGTTTTTTAATTGGACTAACAGAACCTAATACGGTATGTGGAGCATATAGGAAATCACATTTTTCGATTAATGCTTCACTTTTCTAATTTTTCTCGCCATATGAACTTCCCTTGGGTGAAAATTAACACAACAAAACAGATAGCTTGAACCGAATGATCCATTCTCGAGCCGGGTTTTTTTATTTATGAAAATTGCATTGAATCGTTTCATATCGCAAGACATTTTTAACACAAAAAAAAGTTTCACAATACACGATTGGTCATTGAAATTGAATTTCGTGAAGCAACCAACATTAAAGTTCCTGATTCAAATTTTAACTGCTAAAATTAATTGTATCACTCATCTTACTTGCAATATAAAAATGCCCCCGACTTGCATATATTTGCAATGTCGATTTCCCCCGGGTAGCTTGGTTTTGATGTCTCTGTTAGGGAACACATTTCAGTGGGTGCAACAGTTCCCTCTACTGTGATGTATTTGCAATGCCGATTTCCCCGTATCTTCAAATTCGACCAGTCAGAACGAGGTATTTCCGTTTGGGGATTTTTCGATTGTTTGATAGTTAGTTTCATATAATATATTATTTTATTCATGGTGATGAATTGTTATGGTGTGCCCAGATCGATTTATGCAAATATCTCGTAAATTTATCGGGAAATAACTGACCAATAATTGTAAGTACATGAGCCGCCGCATGCATACGCTGCATACGATGAGACGGCAAAAGTTCGACAGGGAACGTTAACGCCATTCAAGAAGAAGAAGAAAGTTTGAAATAAATTATTATAAGCTACGCTGTTCAGTAAACAAATATTAGTAGCTTTTCTTCTCGTGCCACATAATTCGTTTATACTCCAAACTTCACATAAAATTTCCCTGACACTTGTCCGAATCCAAATGTCTGGAAGTCTACAGTAATCCATTTGTAAAAATTTTGCAATACATAAAAAAAAATGTTTGAATAAGGAGCTATACGATCCCTTCGCTTTAAAGATGCTTTGACATGGAAAGGAATCTTCATGGAATCCAAACTGGTAGAATTCAGATTTTAGGGTGCCCATTTCCATTTAAGGGTGGTCCGAAAAATCAATTTTCACCTTTTTTTTCGAAAAATAATGTTTGATGCCAAATGCCTTAAAATTTCATGAAACGTTGAGATCTAGTGGCATCTCGGAAAAAAAAATATCAAAAAACGACACTCTGGAAGTCTTGGGTTTTTTTTCGGAGTACGAGACGAAACATATGGTTTTAAGTGCCAATAAAAATAATTTTCTCAGTTTTTCATTCGAAACTTGTTGCGAAATGTTGATTTGCACGATAATGTACCCCATACCAGCCATTCCATGCCAAACCGATATAGTGGTTCTCTGATTTTCGTCAAAAGTGGTAGTTTTGTTCATTATCGCAAATTATGAGACCCGTATTTTTTATTTTTTTTGTTAGGGTGATCATTTCCATTTTAGGGTGGTCCAAAAAATACATTTTTGCGCACTTTTGCCAAAAATGACTTTTTTCAATTCATAACTTTTGAACTAATAGACCGATTGAGATGATCGACATATCAAATTAAAGCCTGGTCTTTTTTGAAAAAATACTATACCTGAATTCTATAATTTGAATTCTGCTCTCGTTGTTATTGATTGTATTCGTTTTTTATTGTTTTCATAGTCTCGGGACCAAAGCCGCTATAGTTTTTTATATTACAGTCAACTCTCCCTTACTCGATGTTCTGTAACTCGATATTTTCCCTAACTCGATGAATTTCATGGCACCTTTGATTTTACATGCATTCTTCTCTCCCTAACTCGATACCTCCCTTACTCGATGCCTCTCTTACTCGATGGGCTTTGTTTCATTTTTCCATGGATTTTTACCTCGCTAACTCGATTGACTTTCGCGTACTTGTTTTTGTGCGTTTCTAGCTGTCATTTCAATTGCTCTTGAAAGTGAAGACGAAGTGTTCGTATTATCAAGGATTTTTTTTTTCAAGTATGGAAAACCAGGGAAAACCTTTCAAGCGAACGATTAAAACGCTAACCATAGCGCAACGTTTGAGCATCATCGAGCAGGTCGAAAAGTATGGGCGAAAGGTGTCTGAAGTTGCAAAAGATTTCAGTATTGCACAAAGTACGGTGTCAACACTATTCAAGCAAAAGGAAAAATGGCATCGGATGGGAAAATTGAATGTGGACAAAAAGCGTATAAGGTTGGTTGGGAACGAGAAGCTGGAACGGTCAATGGAACTTTTTGTCAATCAAGCCAGAGAGAATAATTTACCTCTCTCAGGTTCTATTCTTCGGGAGAAGGCTTGCGAATTTGCCCAGAAACTGGGAATTCCCAATTTTAAAGGAAGTTCTGGATGGCTAAGTAAATTTTGAAAACGGCAAAAGATGACATTTCGGAAGCTATGTGGCGAGAGTGCCAGTGTAGATCTCAGTGTAACGGACAACTGGATTTCGCAAACCCTACCCAGTATAATCTCCGAGTATGATGCACGTGATATCTACAATGCAGACGAAACAGGACTTTTCTACAAATGTTTGCCAGACAAAACATTTGCATTTCGATCAGAAACTTGCCACGGAGGAAAATATTCGAAACAACGTCTGACAGTCATGTGTGCAACCAACATGGACGGAAGCGATAAACTACCATTGCTGGTTATTGGAAAGAGTAAAAACCCACGGTGTTTCAAAAAGAAGAAATCATTACCAGTGATATACGAGAGTAACACCAAGGCCTGGATGACCTCTATTCTTTTTGAGAAATGGATTATGCAACTTGACGAAAGATTTTCCAAAGAAAATAGAAAGGTATTGATTCGGGAATTATGTGTAATGGGAAATTATCATACTTATATCTCTTTCTCCTCAAAGGTGGTCATGTTCGTGGATAATTGTACAGCGCACCCAAAATCTCTCCAACCAAAGCTTAAATCGATAAATTTGCAGTTTTTTCCACCAAACTCTACTTCGGTAGTTCAGCCGCTGGACTTGGGCATAATCAAGAACCTGAAACAGTACTATCGCCATGAATTAGTAAAACGAAGACTGCTAGAAATGGAGGATACAACGGTATTTTTTTCCTTTTTACATTCATGTTATTCAGCACTCATACTGTATTCAAATATACTCTAGGACCCTTCAGATATATCGGTATTGGATGCAATTGAATTACTTTCACGCTCTTGGATAAACAAGGTTAAATCTGAGACTGTTCAAAATTGCTTCAGGAAAGCCGGATTTTCCATAAATGATGATGATGATATTCCGCTGGCAGAATTAATGCGTCGTGAGCTTGCTGCTGTTGACAGTGCAGTACCATTCGATTGTTCATCGTCATTTGATGAATATTGCGAAATGGATCAAAACGTGATTTGCTGTGATCTAATGACTGATACCGATATACTGGAAAGTGTTGAAGAAGCTGAAAAAAACGTTGAAAATAGTAGTCCTATGGAGTTAGAGGAGGTTCAGGAAGTTTCAGCTGATTGTTTTGAAATTACACCTTCGAACGTTAAATCGAACCTAAAGAATATGTCCGAAATATTGCAATCAACTGAAAATGTTCCCGTGAAACTATTTGAACATTTCTTTGCGATTGAACAGTTCCTGCGTGATCGTTACAATTTAGTTTGAATTACATACATAATTAATATTTTCTTTGTTAACCTAGTTCCTTTTCCATTTCCAATTCCATTTTACAATAAAATTGGCCTACTAAACAAACATCCTATGTATTTTAAATTTATATTAAAATTTGAGAAAAGAATGTATAATAGTACATGCGCATTAGTACATATAGGGTAAATGTACTAATGCACAAAAACAAATCAATTATAGTAATATCCTGTATACGCAATGGTACCAATTATAGTAAACCCCATGTACCATAATTGGTTTATTCCTAATTGGGTCATATTTTTAAGCCCTAATATTGGGACACTTACCCAAACATCATATATTTGCAATTTGTGGCATAAAAAAAAATATGAAAAAATGTTCTGTATCTCGATACCTCCCTAACTCGATGGTCCCTTGGATATCGAGTTAGGGAGAGTTGACTGTATTTATGGAAAGCTGATGATTTTTCACATAACATATCTTGAAACCAGGGAGGCGTTTTTTCGTTTTTGAGTTATGATTTTTCTAAGTTACCCGATGGTCCAAAAAACAATAAAAAAACGAATACAATCAATAATAACGAGAGCAGAACACAAATTCTCTGTAGTATTTTTTCAAAAAAAAAACAGGTGATTGGCTTTAATTTGATATGTCGATCATCTAAATCGATCAAGTAGTTCAAAAGTTATGAATTTTCGAAAAAAGTAATTTTTGGCAAAAATGCGAAAAAATGTTTTTTGGACCACCCTAAAATAGAAATGGTCACCCTAACAAAAAACTAAAAAAACAGGTCTTACAATTTGTGATAAAGAACAAACCTACCACTTTCGAAGAAAATCTGAGAACCACCATATCGGTTTGGCATGGCTGATACAAAAAAATAGCTGATACAAAATATTAGCTCATTCGAACTTCATAAATTAGTGTTGCAGACGTTAAAATTTGAGTTTTTTGAAAACCGAAAAATCACCGGAAATCGGGGTTTTCAAAAAAAATTTCGATGCCAAATGTCTTAAAATTGTATGACGCATCGAGATTTACAGTTATCTCGAAAAATTTTTTTGCTAACCCTTTCGCTACGAGCGTCGTCTATAGACGACATCCGCGCGATGAGCTGTGTGTACGAGCGTCGTCTGCAAAGGGTATATTATCGTGCAAATCAACATTTCGCAGCAAGCTCCGAATAAAAAATCAAGATAATTATTTTTATTGGTACCCAAAACCATACTTTTCGTTACGTATTCCGAAAAAAACTAAGTCCCAGAATGCCGATTTATGACAAAAATCGGCATTCTGGGACGACTCTTCCTTCGGTCCGATTGAGCTAATATTTGACATAGGGTGTTTTTTCGATGTGGTGAACATTTTTTATGAGGTAACTTTTTGAAATTAGAGATGACTATTTTCATTGGCACCCTACTGTATATGTATATAAAGTTACTCAAATTAAAACATCGTTCATCAGTCAAACAATCTTCCTTATAGAGTGAATAACAGTATACCACAATGGACTTCAACAAAATTTTCTCGTGTTGTAGACCGTTTGCGAAAAACGATACGAAATGTTCATCTGAAAAACGTTTCTCAACCGTATCAGTGCTTGAGAAAGTGAATGGGATGCAATATCCTTTTAGATACATCTTTAAAACTTTGCGGATCATGCCGTTTATCTCTATTTGGAGAAATACAAAAATTTGAAAATTTGAATGTAAAATACATATCTTAGATATTGCAATTTTTTTTTTGTGAAACTAAAATATCTCAGTGTATATTTTTTTCACGTTTAAACATCAATATTCTTATAACTCTTTCTAAGGCACTATTTCGGAACGACTCATAGTTTTTGAGATATGAATTAACCCTCTACCGCCCGAGTTTTTTATTTGTCTAAAAAAACCTACTCCACTTTTATCTCGAATTTCCGAACATAAAATACTCCTAGCAGAAAGCTACCAGCATAAAAACAATGTGTATATGTGATAGATGAAAATATTCTGAAGACGTTCTAGTAGGGGGGACCATTGAAAATAATGTCAGAATAATTTGAAAAGAGAATCCGCGAAGCCCGTCTAAAGGCGGGCTTGGGCTGTAGAGGGTTAATAAAGATATATCTTACCAAAATCGAGACGCACTTTTCAAAAGTTACGCTTGAGTCAAAAAATTCCCAACTGCTGTAGAAAACTCATATTTCCTCCAACCCAAACGGACTACAAACTTTCATTCGAACCAAAAATACATGTTTTCAAAATCTGCATTTTAAGGACGATTTCATTTGGAACTACTCAAATGTACCTACTGCTTCAACAATGATTCAAACTAATTCGGATGAGGAACAACGCATGAATCTTTCCCATTTAGTGTAATATGTGTAGGTGACATCTTTACCTACAAACCTCGTTTTGTAGGTTTGTACGTGCAGAATGTTGTCTCTAATTTGATTTTGACATTTGCTCTTCAGTTTTTGAAAATGGCGTCCAAGTAAGAAGAGCGACGCGTCAAAATTTAGGTCCAGCAATTCGAAGACGGTTAATCGGTTGCTTACCTATGTTTTATACTACAGTGACGTCTCGATTATATGACTGGGCGTTTTTATTACGTATCGTTTTTATCATTCTCGAATTTATTACTGAAAATGTTTCGCTTATATCACATTTTTCAGAAAATGAACGACCTATGCCGTTTCCAAGTTTGAACCGTGGAAGAGACTCATACTTTTTTGTAATTGATTTATTCTTGTGTAGTGACAATAAGGCGATATGGTCGAGGTTCTGCCAAAACGAACCAAGCGCCATTTTTTTCAAAATTGAGTTACTTACATCATTGGATGCAGAAAATAATAATCTATCGATTGTAAAATGACCATGTCATTCGGAGAATTGACAACAGCTCCGAACGAAAAATTCTGTGTAGCAGACTGTAAAAAAAACCTAATTGCATTTAACCAAAGCGTACCATAAACGGATGATAATGATCGTATTCTCCAAGAAGGCAGATCCGAATCTTTAACAGATTTTCCTGTTTCGGATGGCTCCTGGAATCAGATGTCGTCGAGATCTGGTAAGTAAGACAGCCTAAAGGCTGCCATGAAGTGTAGAAGCGCTGATCTGCATTTTTCAAAATTGTGTTCAACCACAGCGAACCAAGCATTCCATAATCAATTTGTGTTCATTTATTAAGATATTATTTTGTAAAAAACAGCAAAAGTGAGTCAATATCTATATCATTCATGAAATTAGCCAAGGGCCGTTGCAAAATACTAATGTGTTGTGTAATAATATTATGTTTATAACTAGCATGTACTTGGTTCGCTTTGGCTGCAAAGAGAACAAAGTTTTGCGTGTCAAGCAGAAAAATAATTTTGTTTTTTTCATATTTCTAAAGGTTCTGAATCAGAAATTGACGACGATGTATGCTTACAGCATGAAAAGTAGTATTATATTTGACATCCTGTTTGTAGTACGTGAGCGGTAAAATGATAGATTTGATCCGACACAGTCAATTAGTGGAAGCCCAAACTTCAAATTGAAATATCTCAAAATAATTTTTTTGGCGCTTGGTTCGTTTTGGCAGAACCCCGACCATATAAGCTAATGAAAAAAAAATACAAATCACTCAACAATTCGGTATACACCGTACGACAATCACAAGAATACTAAAGTAGAAGGATTAATTTGTGAAACTGTATGTTTTGATTATAAGCACTATAAAAAAAATTGAATATACTGCTGAAGGTAGAATTGTCTTACTGTTTAAATTAATTGATGGTAGATATTCTATACTTACTTTAATGGAAAATACAGCAAGCTAGAAACGGCTGTATACGGTTGTATAGAATCTGCGTCGCTTAAGTTCAGCGATTCTTGTCTTAATTTTCAAGTTTGTGTAATGGATAATTTAAAAAAAAAGTCAAATACTTAAAGACTTATGATTTGACCGTTGACAAGGTATATAATCATTGAAAATGATTACCAGATAAACGATAACGTTAAATTTGGAGGAGAAAGGCGTCGCATAAATCGAAGCTGACTAAAACCAGATAATTTTCATGTTACAATTTTTCTGGTACTCATGAACATTCTTCTTTTTCTTAAATGACGTTAACGTTCCCTGTGGAACTTTTGCCGTCTCAACGTATGCATTAACTAGCGTCATTTATTAATACTTAGTTGAGATTTCTTAGCCAAATAACGCCTTGAATGTATTCCGAGGGGCAAGCTCTTGAATACGCGTGACCACAGTGCAAGTCGATGGAAATTGCTTTGACGAAAAATTCCCCGGCCAGAACGGGAATTGAACCCGAACACCCGGCATGATAATGTGAGACGCTAACCACTCGGCCACGGGTGCACTCATGAACATCCATTGATGTTAATCACCTCGATGTTTCAAAGCGGAAACTATTTCTTGAATCAGTTTGTTCTGGAAGTTCCTGAAAAAGACTAGCACCTAGGGGCGTTCCGATAATAGATAAGTCCAGTGCGAACCATTGCTGGTGGGGATGACATTTCTTCTGGCGATGGACTGATTAAAGATTGGTCAACGTCAACAGAATGATGAATCAGGGATAAATTCAAACCATAAAAGTTGAAAAAATTGGAAATGTCAATCATGCTTAATTCAGAAATACTGGACAAGACACAGAGAAAAAAAATATGGGTGGGTTACACCTATGATATACTGCAAAGTTGACGTGGGACACTACCTTAGCTTAGAAATCATTTGATTGTATTGAATAAATTTTTGAATAAATGAAACAATTTTTTCTCTCCTTTAGCGTGAGAGGTATGGATGTTACCACTAGGCCAGATCGACTCCACAAATGAAACAATTTCCGAATGCAATTGAAGTCAATATATTTGCTTTGTGAGTAAAAAGATTGTATAATGACATATAAGGACAATTCATGCATTGTGATAGATTATGTTCTTCGTTACAAGTATTTAATGACAGTCCTTTTACGTTTGGTCTGCGTTAGGTAAACACATTTCAGTCGGAACAAAAATGTCCCGACTTACATGTATTCGTAATGCCAATTTCCCCACGCTCCATGGATTTAAAGTTTGTGTTGGGGAAACACATTTCAGTTGGAACAAAAATACCCCCGACTTTAAAGTATTCGCAATGCTGATTTATCTAACGCTGCTTGGTTTTGATGGTTGTGTTGGGGAAACCGTAAATCGGGCCAATCAAAACGAGGTAGTTAGGGCGTTTAGATAACGCTTAACATTTTACAGTTATTCAATTTGTTTATCTAATGAAAAATAACATTTAATTAATTGCGATAGAAGCGTAGAAATATTCCCTATCAATTGATGCAAACATCTTTCCGATCCAGTGAGAAATGTTCGAGTTATAAGCATTCGGAATCTTTCATTTTTTCCTGCATTAGGTTTTCATTTTACCCCCCATATACTCCGGTTAGACGTAGTCCCACGTCAAAAAAACCATTCAACGATTTAGCAGTTTGAATATTGGCAGCACGTCAACAACAATCACAAAATCTTGGATGCAATTTAATGTGGTCCAAAACAAATATGTATTTGATTGACGAAGACAGAATTTCTGTATCCTCCTTATTTATTATTTATTATTGATCCTGGTAATCGAATAGTGGTACCGGACATCGAAGAAGGAAGAATATTTCACACACAACTTTCCGACAGGCAAATCATCGGTATAGCGAATGATCCATCAGAAAAGGATGAATAAAGGGTGTGTCACATCAAATTGCATCACGAAAAAAACGCTGTAGAAATTCGCCCAGTAGACCGATCCTTTTGAAAATTTTAGACAGTAAAATATAAACTATTAAACAACTTTTGGCATTTTCTTTTTATTCATACTTCGAGCCCAAGCCCGTATGCTCACACCTTCCTCTTTACCCCGTCCATAAGGTTCTGTACAACGTCAGGTTGTAGTTTTTTTTTAACAGAAATCCATTTTCTCTTGAAGTCCGCCTCCGATTTGACAACTTTTGGGTTCTTCCGGAGGGCCTGCTTCATAATCGCCCAATATTTCTCTATTGGGCGAAGCTCCAGCGCGTTGGGCGGGTTCATTTCCTTTGGCACGAAGGTGACCCCGTTGGCTTCGTAACACTCCAACACGTCCTTTGAATAGTGGCACGAAGCGAGATCCGGCCAGAAGATGGTCGGGCCCTCGTGCTGCTTCAATAGTGGTAGTAAGCGCTTCTGTAGGCACTCCTTAAGGTAAACCTGCCCGTTTACCGTGCCGGTCATCACGAAGGGGGCGCTCCGCTTTCCGCAAGAGCAGATCGCTTGCCACACCTTGTACTTTTTGTCAAACTTGGATAGTTTCTGCTTGCGAATCTCCTCCGGAACGCTGAATTTGTCCTCTGCGGAGAAGAACAACAGGCCCGGCAGCTGACGAAAGTCCGCTTTGACGTAGGTTTCGTCGTCCATTACCAGGCAATGCGGCTTCGTCAGCATTTCGGTGTACAGCTTCCGGGCTCGCGTCTTCCCCACCATGTTTTGCCTTTCGTCGCGGTTAGGAGCCTTCTGAACCTTGTATGTACGCAGGCCCTCCCGCTGCTCGGTCCGCTGGACGAATGAACTTGACAAATTCAGCTTATTGGCGACATCCCGGACCGAACTTCTCGGATCACGTCTAAACTGCTTAACTACGCGCTTGTGATCTTTTTCACTGACGGAGCATCCATTTATGCCGTTCTTCACCTCCGGTCGATGGTTAGGTTCTCGAAGTATCGTTTTAGTACTCTGCTGACAGTGGATTGGACGATTCCCAGCATCTTACCGATGTCCCGATGTGACAACTCCGGATTCTCGAAATGAGTGCACAGGATTAATTCACGACGCTCTTTTTCGTTCGACGACATTTTTCCAAATTTACGAAAAATTGACAGTGAAGCATGGCCAACGTGATCTATACACTCTTATCTGATTATAAGCAAAAGCTGAAGATACAATTCCTAAAAATTAAATTTCTACAGCGTTTTTTCCGTGATGCAATTTGATCTGACACACCCTTTATACCGATGTTGGGAAAGATAAAGACGAATAAAAAAGAAGAATAGTAACAGTATTCAACCGGAAATAGCAGCTCTGAAAAACAGAATGCAATTCATACAAAACTTCAATTTAAAATTTGAATAATTCGATAGAATGGGAAGAACAAAATAACTTAAATTTAGCTACAATGTCTTTCAAACAATCTCTTCGAGAAAACAAAAGAAATTACTATGAGAAAAGCACCGCAACTATAATTTCGTTATATCATGTTATACTGTGTTGGTTTACGTGTCAATATGATAAATATTGTAATAAATGTTTTGTTATAAATTTTGTATGTTGCACGGAAAATAATGATAAAAATATCTGTTTGGAATATATCACGTTTCCATTTAATCACGCGAAAATTATTTTTTTGAGCGTGATATAATCGAGACGTCACTGTAATTCAATTTCAAAATGAAAAAATAATTTGAGTTTTTGAAATAACAAAAAAGTAATCAATACGCCTTTTTGTAATGTCAAACCTAGATCATGACAATCTTCATGAATATAATCGATCGAGTTAATGTTTCATTTACTTCCTAGATATAAAATGTTTTTTTTTTGAACCATTCCCCCATATGAATTAACCAGTGTAATCTCAAGTCCGATGTCTAACGCTTACGGAGCTTGCTCTTTGATGGGGCACACAAAATGCGACATCTTTTCGTTTACAAACTGTCACAACAACTTACTGCCAAAAATTCACTAACGGGTACTCGGAACGACCAAGTAATCCCACCGCCTAGAACATGAACGAGCACCGGGACACTAAAGAACACTCGGCGAACAACAAAGTGTTTTACAGTTTCTAACCCTAACCCGACTTTGTTCGTTACCGAATGTGCCACTATTGAAGGACCGCTTTATCCGGTTCTATAGTGTCATTGATGACGCTATTGGACCCCTTCCCCTCGCGTTACCCTCTACTCTCTTCTCGATACTTTATCAGGGCTCCGAGACAAAGCGCGGACCCATCCGGGCGACGGCAAAGGCATCGGTGTTCGATGTGCGAGTGCTCATTTGATAACCTTCGAATGGCGCTCCGATCCCGGGTATGTCTGCGGGTGACGTGGGGATTGGTAGTGAATAAGACATAACCCTTCGCCGTTACGATCCGACATCGGGGGGCACTTGATGGGAATTTCCGCCCGAGACACGGGATTGGTTCGCTATTCGCCATCGAGCGCCAACTAATACACGTAGTTTGTCTCCGCTTGTGAACCTCGGGATCGGGCAAAACGAGACATCGAGTCGAGAGTGGTGGCAGTTTTTGTGTTTCCCCGTGCTGACATGATTGCGGCGTACTTATGGCCGGTTAATGACAGGAGCTGTTCACATGACCGGAAATGGGACCGTTCGAAATGATGTGCTACCGACGGTGGGTATCGACAGCTTCGGCCACCCGTGGTTGTGGTTAAATGTGGAATGACAGAATTCATCGGGATTGAAGGCCGGGAAATCGGAAGGTTGCTGGAGTTTCTGATTTGTTTTCCAATTGAAACTGATACATCAATTTGGAGTTGGGATCACAAACTGACAGCTCAAAAGTAGACGAAAATCAGGAATGAAATAAATATTTTGACGTTGCTGAAACACATTAACACATTGATGTGAAATTTATTTCAGCCCCGTTTTCCAGTGGTCGTTTTATTTTTGATTGAGTTCGATGTTTGAACAATTTTTAAATTACTTTGTCAAGAGGTCGGTACAAAATATCTTTGAATAAATGAATTACATATAAAGTTTCACCGTGTTGTTATATAACTCTAACGTGACGAGATGTTCGTACCCATTCAAGGAGTTTCGATTAGTGTGAGTAAAACCCAACAAATCCGGCCAGCTTCTCCAAAATAATCTTCAATGTTCATCTCATTACTCGTTTAATCCTATACTAATGTCTCACACTGCTCGAATGCAGCGCGTAACTGTGTATCCCACGGAGAATAATACAACATCCCATCGAACCACCATCCCGAACGAGCACAACGAGTTCTTGGCAAGTGTCCCCACTTTCCTCGCCCCGGAATCTGTCTTATATTGGCATCGTATCGAACTCCAAGTGGTTTCACTTCTTCGAGGCTACGAGACATCGCATCACATCGAAATTTTTGCTTGTGTTATTCCCGTTCATCCTTGGAGATTTCATTTCCAATGCAAGCAAGCTTTCCTCCTGGTGGAGCAAATGGCAAATGACAACAGCGGATATCCAATTCAACCATTTGTTCGTTCGCGCCAGTCCCAAAGTGCACTCCCGGAAGAAAACGTTAACCCACTCGGCAACGTATCGACGTCGGTGGAGCTCCGCAATGTCCGTCGTCAATTTCGTCCCCAATCGGAGCTCTTTCAACCGTTCCGAAGGACCCGCATCCCACACACGGTCCGGTCCGGACCCACAAAGCCAACGGGAATCAATACGAAGTGGAATGCATTTTAAAGACTTTATTTTCTTGTTTACCAGCTTGATTCGCTAGCGTGAATCGTGAGGATTTGTGCGGAAAGACTTCTCTTCGGCTGCATCGCGTGGACATGGTTGAGACGGTTTCGTTCCAACGAACACTCGATATTGTTTTGGTAAGGGACGAAAGTTTAATTGCATTCAGTCTGGACGGATGAAGCGTGTCGGCGGAGGTCTGCGATTCGATACTCGGCATTGAATTGCAAACTTTGTTGTGCGAGAACGGGGATAGAGAGGACACCCACCCTCGCACTCACACACAAACACCTGTGCTCGAGGATGAGCCTTTGTTTATATTGATTGGTTATGTCATCGGTGCACTTCATGATCGAGCAGCGTCAGTTCGTTCGAAAAGGGGGAGAAAATTCCTGGGCGAAGGGACCAAAAACAACAACTCGTTCGCTGTTGTGTCACGTTCGCTTGGTTCGATGAACAAACAGCGCCATAAATACTATCGCTCCGATTACACTGGGAATAAAATGAAGTGAAGTAAATCGAACATATATTGTAGGAGATATTTTGAGCAACAAATCATGCTCGTTTACTTTCAGTACTATTTCTTGTACTTTCTAGGGAAGCATGTTTGATGTAGCGTGGCTTGTTTGCTAGTTTTTTGTTCTAACCTTTGGATTCGTTTTCTTATAATTCCATGTTTTGATTTGTGCTTTTTAGTACTTGAAATTGATCCTTGAATTTGAATAATTGCCACTGCTCTTGTTTGCCAAAAAAAATCCTATGTAATATGAGCTAGAATTTACGTTCTGGTCGACGGATTTTACGTCAAAAAAATTTCTTCCGACTTGCATTGTGGTCACGCGTATTCTAGAGCATACCCCTCGGAATACATTCATGGTGAATTATTCTTATTTATTCTGTTTATCGGGGGGACCGCACTGCGTTGACGAGCACTAAGAAGCGTTCAGGCGGTGTCCTCATTGCTGTGAAGGATACCATCCCGTCCAGTCTAATTCCGACTAACGTAGACAGCATTGAGCATGTATGGGTGTCGTTAAGCATGTTGTAGCGCTGCACTGATTTTAGTATTGTTGAGCCCCTCGTTTCTATGAGTATGAACGTCAGTTTCAACACAACTCCCGTGTGTAGAATCTGAGTGTCTTTTCATATGTGTATGTTTCGGATGAACTGCAAAGCGAATGCTTTTCCCCTTTCCGATTTCACTGCTAGCTATAATTGAGTGCCAGACGTAACTCGACGGCTCAATTTAGCCAAGACACGTCTCAGAAAATGTCTTAGACACTCGTGTGAGTTTTTTCTAAGAAATTCACGTTTCCTTAACCGGGAGAGTTTTTGGCGGGTTTTCTTGGTATTTGAATTCGGAATCCGGCGAGCGACTCGATTTAAGCTGCGCTCGGGAGATTAAAGATAATCGCCCGAAAATGTTTGAAAAGTGGACAGATGTAGGCAAGGGGGTTGAGGGTAAGACTACGTATTATTAATATCGTTAATAATTGCGTAGTTCCGGTCCTTTTGATCATTGCGCTGATCTGAGGACTTCGAAGAAATATTCTTCCATTTCAACTTGGCCCGTGGAAGAGGCAGCAGTGTGTAGTTCCGTTTGTGAAATCGCGAGTAGTTCAAAAGGTAGTTGGTACTTTTCACGCCATAGTTAGTGTAGCTCATTTGTGTTTTTTTTTCTTTGTTTGTTCTTTTTCTTTTGTTTTTTAGTGAGCGCAGTTAGCTCAATTTTAAATTTAAAATTTACTCCTCCAGTGCGTAAAAGTTCAAATTCAATTGGAGGTAAGCATTGGCTTTTTTTTTTTTTGCAAAATGTGGCTTTATGGTAAATGGCTTGTGTGTGCGCTTTTTTATGTGTTGTTTCTAGGTGGCACCACTTCTGACCCCACGGCTACGTTGGAATTGGCCCTCTCCGTCAACACGAGGACTCACACGCCTAGAAGGCGTGTCGGGTTACAATGTCACAATGTAAGCTTGTCATTGGTGCCGTGTATATTCCTGCAGATAAGGCGTCGGATGTGCAGTTGTCTAATCTCCATATCGACTGTATGGAATCAGTAGTCTCACACTCCGGGCATGATTTAGTTGCTGTATTCGGTGACTACAACAGACCTGGACTGCGATGGATTCGAAACGATAATTCTAGATGTTGCGTGGACCTCACAATATCATCTATTACTCAATCCAACTCTGTTCTGCTTGACGGCATGAGCTCCAATAACATGTGGCAGATGAACTGCCTGAAAAACCACTCCGGGAATACGCTTGATCTGTTATTTGTCAATGAGGAGATAACTAACTACTTGACTATTGATGAAATTGACAATCCTCTTGTTCCAACCGGCATCCACCATCCACCTTTCTCATGTACAATCGAAATTGACAAGCCTTTACTAGAGCTCAATGACCATGAATTTGACGTCGAAGCACTTAACTTCAAGAAAGCTGATTTCAACAGATTGGGCCAATATTTATCGTCAGTCGCCAATGATACAGTGTGTAAATCTGGATGATGCTGTCGAGAAGTTCACTCTCATACTTCAACGCGCTTTCATCTTTTTCGTTCCACATCTACGTCCCCCGCAGAAACCACCTTGGTCAAACGCTGAGCTTCGACGTAGGAATAAACGCTGCAACGCTGCGCATAAGATTTACCGAAGAAATCGTACGAACAACGAACAAAGCGTCGTTCCAATTCGCCAGCCGTCAATATAGAAGCCTGAACCGTCAACGCTATCGTAAACATGTGGTCTTTATGGAACGAAATTTGAAACGCAATCCAAAAAGCTTCTGGAATTTTGTGAAATCTAAGTGCAAAGAGTCTACACTACCTTCGACAATGTATTTGGATGAACGACTGGCTTGCAGTTCTTCGGATAAATGTGAGCTTTTTGCTTCCTGCTTCAGTTCGATGTTCAACCCCACCTCTGACAGTGTTGAAGCTGCTCTGGAACTAACTCCTGCTGGGAGCGCAGACGCTGATACACCTGAAGTATCATCAGAAGGGATACGTAAAGCGGTCGAGAAATTAAAAATTTCCTATCAGCCTGAACCTGATGGAATTGCAGCGTGTGTTCTGAAAAAATGCTTCGAACATCTGGAGCAGCCACTCACTCATTTGTACAACTTGTCTCTGAGAACTGCAACCTTCCCGACTCGATGGAAAGCATCGTTCATGTTTCCGGTGCATAAAAAAGGAAGCAAAAACGATGTCCGGTGTTATCGGGGCATCACATCGCTGAGTGCTTGCTCAAAGCTATTTGAAATAATTATGTCGGAACACATGTTTCGTCAGGTGAGACACTACATTTCCCCGAATCAACATGGATTTTTTCCTGGCAGAAGTGTCACTACAAATTTGTGTGAATTCACATCCTTCTGTCTTAGCAAAATTGAAGAGGGCCGACAGATTGACGCCATTTACACCGACCTCAAAGCAGCATTCGACAAGGTTGACCATAGTATACTTCTGGCCAAATTAGCAAAACTGTGTTTCTCTGTAAGGCTCGTTAAATGGCTTCGCTCATATTTCCTCGCTAGAAAACTAGCAGTCAAAATTGGCTCTTGCACCTCAACCTGGTTTGAAAGCAGCTCCGGAGTTCCTCAAGGTAGCAATTTGGGACCGTTGCTATTCTCACTGTTCATCAACGATGCCATCGTGTATCTTGGAGCCGAATGTTGCCTGGTATATGCTGATGATTTAAAGCTGTACATTGTCGTCAACAGCATTGAAGATTGTCGTAAACTTCAAAAACTACTTGATAAATTCGCTGCATGGTGTCGCGTAAACAGGATGCAACTAAGCATACCAAAATGCTCTGTCATAAGCTTCCACCGCAAGATGAACCTCTTGTCGTTCGAATACACTGTCGGGGTCGAAGTGTTAAGTCGAGTTCAAACGATTCGAGATCTCGGTGTCTTCCTTGATCCAGCTCTGTCATTCCGGAACCACTACTAAGAAATCATAGACAAGGCTCGTCGTCAATTGGGATTTGTGAGCAAATTGAGCAGAGAATTCCGAGATCCTTACACGCTGAGATCCTTGTATTCGTGCTTGGTTCGGCCGTTTCTAGAAACCGCTTCATTAATATGGGACCCTTATCGTAGCACTATGGCTGCTCGCATCGAATCAATTCAGGGAAGGTTCGTCAGATTCGCCCTACGTCTCCTGCCATGGAATGATCCGCTGAATTTGCCACCGTACGAACGTCGATGTCAGTTGATGAGGTTGGAAACGCTGAAGCAAAGGCGGAAACGGGCTAAGGCAATATTCATCGCTCGACTTCTTGTCGCTGAAATTGATGCTCCAAACTTGCGCAAATCGCCATCAATGTTCCTGGTTATACTCTTCGTCGCTCTGACTTCCTTCGCCTGCCGTTCAGACGTCGAGACTACTCCCTCCACGAACCAATACGTTCAATGATGGAATGCTTCAACGATGTTGCCCATTTGTTTGATTTTAATATCACGATTAACGAATTTAAGAGTAGAATTAAGCGTTTCGTGTTCAGCTAGTTTCACTACACTTTTGTTCATTAAGACATACTTGTCGGATGAAATATAATATTAATAAATAAATAAATAAATTACCGTCGATGGGGGTGAAATTAGGGCAAAAATGGAGAAAGTTACTATTAGTAATATCTTGACAAATATTACGAATAGTTTTCAAAGCTGTGAGCCATTTAATAGAAGACATATTCCCACAACTTTCAATGCATAATACTTAACTGTAGTACAAATAGTTATTATTTAATAATTCATCAAAGTTTGATGTGTAAATAGCCATCAAATAACACATCAGAAAAAATCTAATGCCCAGCAGCATTATACAGAACTACTAAAATTGTAAGTATTGGATAGCATTTTTCTTTATAGTCTTGCCAGATGATTTTTTTCCATTCGAATTTCAATCAAAATTAATCTCTTATTTACACTGAGTGGGGGAGAGAATGGGTCAAGTACAAAATTATATTCCATGCCAAACCGATATAGTGATTGTCAGATTTTCATGAAAATTGGTAGTTTTAATCCTCATCGTAAAATATGAGACTCGTATTTTTTATTTTTTTATTTTTTCATCAGGGTGGCCATTTCCATTTTATGGTGGTCCGAAAAATCAACTTTTCTCCCTTTTTTCCCCAAAAATGACCTTTATAATAAATTAATAAATTATAACTTTTGAACTACTGGACCGATTTTGATGATCGATATATCAAATTGAAGCCAATGAGCCAGTTTTGTTCGAATAACATTACACTTGAAAAAGAAACCAGTTTTTTTTTGTAATTATTGATTGTAATTTTTTTCTTGAAAGTTAACATATCCGAATATCAAAGTGGTGTTTTTTTTTGTTTTCGAGTGATCTTGCCACGTTTACATGTTTTCAGTTTTCGTTGAATATTCCTATGCGAATGGACAACATCTATGCGACTAGAATCCAATTTTTATGCATATATGGTATTTCATGTGTTTTCAAATTGGTTTATCGATCATTTGAATCGGCTCGGTAGTTAAAAAGTTATGAATTTAAAAAAATGTCATTTTTGTAAAAAAAAAAAAAGGAAAGATGATTTTCCGGACCATCGGTTAATTTTGAAAAATCATAACTCAAGAACACAAAATATCGCAAATCTGAATTTTGGATATGTTATCTGAAAAAACTTAGCTTTCAAGAAAAAATATTAAAAAAATATATAGCGCCCTAGGCCCCGAGACAATGTAAACTATAAAGAACATCAATACCAATCAATATTTACAAGACCAAAATCCAAAATTTCTGCAAGTATAATTTTTTTTGAAAATAAACTAGCTAATTGGTTTTAATTTGATATGTCGATCATCCGAATCGATACAGTATTAATTTTAAAAAAGACATTTTTGGAAAAAAAAATGGGAAAAAAGAGATTTTTTGAAATCTTGAATTATCTTGAAATTATTAAGAAATTGATTTCTAAACACAATTCTTAATAGAAAGAAATATTCAATACTTTTACCCATTGTCACCACCTCTAAAGGGTGAGATTGGGTCAACTTTCATTAAACCGCAGCTCAGTGAAAAATTAATATTATTCAACAATTCCTTGAACACTTACGAGTGTTCATCATTAGAGAACATTTCTACCTAATCAGAATTGTGTTTTACTCCAATTTACGATAGTTACTCAACAAAAAGTTCGAAAACTACCTTTTTTGACCCGTTTTCACCCCCTCGACGGTATTTGGCATAAAAAATCTCGACTCACTATTCAGCCATTCCATTTGAAACCGATACATATAGTGGCTCTCAGATTTTCGTCAAATGTTGTAATTTTGTTCTTTAGACCCTGTAACATAAGACCCTTATTTTTTTTATTTTTTTGTATTAGGGTGCCCATTTCCATTTTGGGGTGGTCCGAAAAATCATATTTTTCCACTTTTTCCCAAAAATGACTTTTTAAAAAAAATCATAACTTTTGAACAACCGATTCAGATGATCGACATATCGAATTGAAGTCAATGAACTACTACTTTTACTAAAATACACACAAAAACTATATATTTTGTTTTCGTAATTGTTGATTGTAGTCGTTTTTATTGTTTTCATGGCTTGGGACTAGAGGGCGCTATATTTTTTATATTTGATATCGAAATATAAGATGTAAAAAATTCTTAGCTTTCCAGAATAAATGTTTAAAAAAATATAGCGCCTTCTATCTTTAATCGAGAAAACTATGAAAAACTGACTATCAATAATTAAAACACGAAAATAATTTTTTTTCCCAAAACTAATATTTTTCAAAGAAAAACTAACTCATAAGCTTCAGTTTGATATGTCGATCATCTGAATCGGTCCAGTAATTCAGAAGTTATGAATTTTTGTAATGGAAAAGGTAAAAAAACATGTTTTTTCGAACCATCGATTAAATTTGAAAAATCATATCTTAAAAACTGAAAAAATAGCACATCTGGTATCGAGATGAAATATGTAATATATCCGTAGCTTTCAAGATAAAATATAAAGAAATATATCGCCCTACACATTAAAGCCATGAAAACAACAAAAAACGACTACAATCAATAATTACTAAAACAAAATCCATTTTGTTTGCTGGTTCAACATTTTTTTTTAAAAGGCTAGCTCATTGGCTTCGATTTGATATATCGGTATCAAATTCGGTTCGGTTCAGTGGATCAAAAGTTATGAATTTAAAAAAAAATATTTTTAGGAAAAAGAGGAAAAAATTGATTTTTCGAACCACCCTAAAATGGAAATGGTCACCCTAACGAAACAATAAAAAATACGGGTCTAATGTTTTGTGATAAAGAACAAAATTACCACTTCTCATAAGAATCGGAGAACCACAATATCGATTTGGCATGGAATGGCTGATTTAGAAAAATTAAAAAAGGTGCGAGTAATACCTAGGTGAAGACGGCAAAAGCTCCTCTGCGAAGGTTAATTTCATTCAAGTTATCATTGCTAGGAAAAATTTGTTAAACAGACATTCCATGCCAAACCGATATTTTGCTACTCATCGCAAAATATTAGATCCGTATTTTTTATGTTTTTTTTTTTATTAGGGTGCTCATTTCCATTTTAGGGTGGTCCAAAAAATCAATCATTTCCCCTTTTCCGAAAATGAATTTTCTCAATAATTAATAACTTGTGAACTGCTAAATTTCTACTAAAAACTAGATTTCGATGATAAACATATCAAATTGAAGCCTTTTTTTTAAATAAAATATAACACTATTGAAGAAGTTGGATTTTGTTTTCGTAATTATTGATTGGATATGTTCTTCATAGTTTACATGGTCTCGGAACCAAGGGCCCCATATTTTTTATATATTGTTTTCTTGATAGTTGAGGTATTTTACATGGTGTATTCAAAATTCAGAGAGGTGTTATTTTTTGTTCTTCAGTTCTTCAGTTTATGAATTTCGAATGGATCGAAAAATAATTTTTCCCCTTTTTTTCAAAAATGACTAATAACGGGACTTCCTGCAAAATTTTGATTCCCGTGGAAAAATACTCTATGCAAAATTTCAGCTCAATCGAACTTTATTTACTAGTGTCGCAAAAACGTTAAAAAATACGATCTACTGATCTACTCCCGCAAAAAAAAAGTCAAATATTGACGATAAATTTTGGCGTCTGTGGCACTAGTAAAGGAAGTCCGATTTAGCCTACATAGCGTATTTCATCGAACAAATCAACATTTTCTAGAAAGTACCGTATGAAATATTTAGATGACAATTTCCATTAGCACCCAAACCGTACGTTCTGCTTCGTTTTCCAAAAAAAAACTATGGATGGGTTATACCTATGATATAACCGCAAGGTTGACCTAGGACTGCCGTTGGTTTAGTAATCAATTGTATTTCTTCAATAAGCAAAAATCCCACCTTGGATGTTCATAATTGGGTACGATATCACCACTGCGCAGAGCTATCTTTTGTGTCTATTGATTAAATTATTGATTAAACTGAAACTATTTACGATTTAAATTGCAAACAAATCCCAATTTAAATCAATTCAAAAGTTATGGTAGTGGTTATCGCAGCAAATAGTTATCAACATTTTGCTTAATCATCAAACGGTATGCGTAGAAGTTCAGTGAGCTGGTGGACATGCAGAGATATCTTCCAATGCAGTCTTGAATAATCGAGCCAAAGCGTTGCATTTGTACCCGCTTTAGTAGACCGTGATAGCAAAACGAATTCCGAAGTGTAAAAATACTTGGAGATATAAAAGTAGTGCCGACTTAAATGTATCTGCAATGCCGATTTTGTCAACTTCTTGGTTTCGGAATCTGTATTGGGGAAACACATTCCGGTTTACAAAAATGCAAGCGAGTACGAAAGTACCCGTAGTTTGCATCTGTTTTGCAATGCCAATTTCCCCAGGCTCCATGTTTTTGAAATCTGTGTTAGGTAGGGAAACATTCCAATTTGCAAAAACGCAAACGAATACAAAAGTTCCCGATGCTTGCATCTAATTTGCTATGCCGATGTCCATAGACTCCATGGTTTTGAAGTCTGTGATAGGGACACATTCATCCATTCCAGCGATCGAACCTCAATCGTTGCGCAATCATAACTGTGTGGATTTCCAAGCGACACTTGACTTTCACGTTTCACTTGCGTACACCGATAGGTGTGATTTCAATAGCCTGTTTTGAAATCAATTTTAGGGCTATTGAAACAAGTTTTTGGATCATAAAGTAACAAACATATAACGCGTAGACATTTTATCTTTCGAATGAAGTGTTCATCATACAATTTCGTTCAGTTGTTTAGGAGCTATTAACGCTCAAAATCTCGTTCTCCGGCTTTCGTTTTCGAAACTTTGAACTTTGAAATGAAAGACGTAGTCCTACGTCAAAAACCACAAAAAATGTCCCGGAAAGTTGATTTGACAAAATATTTTTTTTCAAGAGGACAGTAGATCTCGACATTTCATGCAATTCGAATACATTTGACATCAATTTTTTTATTAGTTTTTTCATGTAAACTGGATTTTTTTTACGTGAAAATAGGTTCGAAAGCGTATTTTGCGTACATAATGAGAAACCAGGGTGCATGATTTATAACGGAGCTCAATTAGCTGTCTGCGGCATATTCATGGATTTTGAAGTAGTGGAGGTATTGGTTTGCTCTTTTTTTCACATGAAAGAAACGACAAAACGCTTCAATAGCGACTTCAACGCATTTCGTAAAGTTCAACAGAAATCAAGCTAGCGATCTATCGGTGAAAAAAAAGTCCGGTGCACTTGACGAATGAGCTTTTGCTATGTGTGGTAAGTTTAATTTTAAATTTCGCTTTCCATTTTTCCTATTACTATTCACTTTATGCCTTACAAAAGAACTAAAGTTCTGTTGCTCATCTTAGAAAACAACCAGAAGTGCCACACCAATTCATGGAGTATCATTGCACCATACCCCAGGAGAAGGTTTCGAGAGTGTCTTGAGAGATGTCGTCAAAATCGTGAATTCCAAATCAATCTTAAAGGTGTGAATACACAGTACGGGAGCATTTTAAATTTTCCTGAAGTGCAGCGGCTTAGCAGAGGAAAGTTATTGTAACGAGTTTATGAATCCAGTAAATCAATTGCGGAATTCATAGAAATAGGGAAAAACGGGCTGATAATTCCAATAAGAAAGAGTGAATTGCAGATCCACTTCTGACGATCATCAAAAGTCATCTGATCGATTTCAACTTGGAAAATTCTCGCCGTAAGCTTTCCAGTTTTCTCCAATTTCTAACAGCGCGACACAAGCGCAATTCGATTAATAATCCAGTGAATCATCATGCGATCAAGAAGGAATCTACTATGAAGGATAATCGACTAGTCTTTCAATCCAGAAAACAAAAATTACATAAATTCATAACGAAATCGTTGAAATATGTTTCGTAATATTTTCTGTAATGTTCTATAATTCGAACAATAATTCCAATGCACGTTGTTGGCATCTTGAAACAAGTTAATTCAAGTTTCGGACTTATAATTGCGCGTCCGACTACAACAGCAATCCTTCTCGTGCAATTAAGATCGTGTGTAACCGACATTTACTAATAACAGATAATATGTAACATTTGTAGCTTGAAAATTAAATATGAGCAGAGCAAAAACTACAACTCAAAGCTCACTCATAAACCTCGCCGCTGCCTCGGTGGGATGCTGCAACTCACAACAACATTGTTCAGAAATGAAATATGCCGGTTGGAAATGGCACTGCAGCGACCGAGAGAGAGCATACTTATCCGGAGTACCAACGGAATAGTTTTCTATGCAGCTGGGAAGAAAAATGAAGCAATCCGAAGCGAACGGAATAAAACAACGGCCAAAGCTCCCCACGTAATTCTAAATGCAGCGAACGTGTGCGAGTACACATTGCAACGATGCACTGTAAAACAGTTGCAAGTGTGCTATTTTACTCCCCCCCCCCTCATCCCATTCTGTGGATGCTATGGGCACCGTTGTTAAGGAGGGGGCGGCGAAGAGCCGTTGTAACATCGAGAAAAGCGTTTGTGCTTTCTCTCCATCGAAAAAGGCACGCAAGAAACTATCCGCTGTCTTCCACCGAGCGGAGCCCACATTCTGAAGGGGCGTTCTGTTTTGTGAGGGTGACAGAAAAAAAGAACCATTCTGCGCTCCTGCATGCGAAAGTGCAACGAGCCGGAATCTGGGTGAAAAATCTTTTGAAAATTCCACTTTCACAAAGCGAGGGGACGAGAAAGAGAACAAGATGTAAAAACAAACACAGATCACGAGTTAGGAAGAATAAAAGATTCCCATCGAACACCCACCCACGCAGTGAGCCAACAGACAAACATGCCCTGCCTTGTGCAACTCTGACTGACTGAAAGTTGAGCGATGTGTTTACTTCCCGTAAGTGAGCAACTTTTCAGGCAAAACTGCATCAAGTGCGATTCACATTCAGAGCAACATTTTGGAAACGTCAACAAAACCGAACGCAACAGCAACGATGTCTGAACTTTACACTTATCAATTTTCCAATTGTAAAAAATACTGCGAAGCGTCAACTTCGAGCATCGAGCAATTAACAAAAGAACAGGTCGACACAAACTTTAACACGTGTCCAAGTTTAGTTTAGGCTCGTTGTAAAAGTGACGTTTCACACTAAAAAAATTCTCTTGCTATATTTTTTTTGTTTCATTCACTTGTGAGTTACAATGGAGGTCAACAAAGAGAAAATTCGGTACATTTTACACTTTTGCTTTTATAAAGGCGAAAATACAAGCCAGGCCGCTGAAATTGTGAATTGTGTTTATGGTGCCGATACTGCAACAGTCAAATATGTGCAATTTAATTAATTTTTCATTTTTTTATGGCAGACTTATCTCACTTCTTAACAAAGCGAACCTAGCCAGAATTTCCACCTGCCCCGGGCATCTGAATATCAGAGAGGGACTAGGTTCTGCGGAATGCACGTATCTGCATGCTCGATTATAATTTTTTTATGTTTTTTTAGTGCAATGCACTAGATTCAGATCTCTACTGTCCACAAATGGACCGTTTGAAGCTAGCGATTGACCAGAAACGTCCAGAATCGACCAACAGAAGAGGCGTTGTGTTCCATCAGAAAAACGCAATTCAGAGAGATTGATTGGGATGTTTTAATGCATCTACCATATAGTCCGGACCTGGCACCATTCGATAACCACCTTTTTCTCGCATTGTAAAATTTCCAGAGTTATAATAAATTGGGATCAAGAGATAATTCTAAAAATCTATTGCTAAAGTTTTTCGCCAACTCAGCAAGACTTCTTTGATAGAGACATTACCTTTAGAATGGCAACAGATTTTACAACAAAACGGTGCATATTTGACCCAAATCGGACAATCCGAAGCATATTGAAAATAGTTTTGAATTTCATCCAAAAATAATGAAAAACCGTTTCCCCAACCTAATACATGTTTGATACAAAATTTTTCGAACATTCTCTCGAAGCTTTTCAAAATTTTCAAAACTTTTTCTCACCAAAAATTTCAACAAATTTTCTCACCAATAATTTCAAAACAAAATTTCATGGCATTTTTAACATGGCAGAGACGGAAACAAAATGAAGATGGACCATTTCTTCTTCGGGTTTTGCGCTTAGACGTCAACTTTCTATCTTTCATAGTTTCTGGAATATAAGCCATTGTTGTATGGAGACTCCTAAAAAAAATAATATTTTACTCGTTACATTTTTGTGTGTTAACTCTCGCGTTTGACATGTTCTTGACATGTTTCGAAATAGAAAAAAGTTCTCAGAACAAGTAAATCGCGATAATTTATGCATAAAAATGTTACAAATTAAATATTTAATTGACCATAGTAATTTTTCAACATGAAAAAACATGAAAAAGTTATTATTCGAAAAACTTTTTTCCCTGTAAAAGTACCCATCTTCCGATGTTTATATATAGTTTTTCAGAATTTTAGAAAAACATGTTTTCTGTATCTGTTTCATGACATCTGTATTACACATATTTCAACCAAAAATATTCCAATCAAACATGACAATTGAAAATTTTCGGAAAACTCTGAAGAAAAAGGAAAAATTCGGAAAATTAAATTCCCATATGTTCTACAATTACATAGTGACAAGCGTTGTTAGTCCATTTGATGTTTGCGCTAACGAAATATCTTTATCTTCTTCTATCTATACCAATAAAAATGGATTGCTGAATGTGTTGATAGGAGCGAAACTCGAGGAAGAAATTGTCCGATTTAGGTCTTTATTCTATCATATTTTCTGTATCAAACATTTCTTCCATGTAACGTAGAAACATGTTATTTGAAAGTGGTTGAAAAATCTTGAACGAGAAGTGTGTCTGAAAATAATCTGATGTTATAATGATGAGTTTCGGTAGAAGTACTAGGAATTATTCAGTAAAAGGTAATTTCAGCGGGGTCGATTAGAAAATCAATCAATGCACAGATCTGCAATTGGACCCATGAACTTGCGCTTAGTAAAAAACGTGAATGTTTGAAGGTATTGATAATAAAAATCAAATATTGGGCGGGACGAAGTTTGCCGGATCAGCTAGTGACTCATAAAACTGAATGGCGTTCAATAAAATAAAATATTCTCTGTAGTTCTTTCATTCAATTGTATCTTTTTACCTCCTAAAACGAGTTGGCATGAAATTCGTCTTTTAGGATGATAGAAATTGGTTTTCACATCTTCAACCACTTCTGTTTTTTTAATGTTTGTTAATTTGTTGATTGACTTCCCTTACATGTTTTCGAAAGATCCATTTGTTTACCAGTTCTTGGAAATCTTTTTTTTTTGCAGAAGAGAGAGAATCATGTGAATGTTTGCGGCGAGCACATGAAACCATTGAAACAAATGAAACCATTACACCGAACGAAACGATCTCAGCGAATCAAGCGCGATAATTGGGATTTCATTAGGTTCGCCTCTGTTTGCCCTACATTGTCTGCAATAGCGTCAACATATCGCAAATAGAATTTTCCTTCCCAGCCACTTATCAGCGCTCTCATAATTCCGATAGCAGCGCGTTCCGATGAGCGTGGCACATTTTTCGACGACACGCTCCCACTTCTTCCACCCACCATATCCCAGCCCACTTATCAGATCGTTGATTTGGATTAATCCGCCAAATGAACTTGGCAGCGCATGACGATGGCGACGAGGACCACGACAGCGAGGACAGCGAGACAGCGAGGACGATTGGCAGCAAAACTGTCATCATCCAATTAGTGCTTGCCTTGTCATCGGGCTGTGATTGCGCTTGTTCCCGAACGCGGCTGGCATGCGCTGGAAGTGGCGGAAACCCATCGCCGAGAATCGATGACCTCACTGTAATTGAGCTTGGTATTTGTTTGTCCCGATAAGGAACCGAACGGAGTGTGTGTACACAGAATGCGAAGACGGAAGGAACAAAATAAATATACAGAAAAAAAAATTGTACAATTCGAGACGGAGAGAATATGCTGTGCGGTCATTTGTTCAGATTTATTCCGCCATAAGCCAAACGTCGTCTTGTCGTCCAATAAACTCTCGACATAATGAATGGATCGGATTCAGTCGGTGCGCTCTGTGTAACGGGTGATTTCCTCCCGTTCTGTGCACACAGGACTTTCTCGAGGATGCTGTGTTTGTGCCGCTCATCTCGAGTTTAGTTGGATTATTCGTCTTCGTAAATATAAACTGCGCAGAGAAAGGAATTCTTTTTTTTTTTTTGTTCGCAATTGATATCGATCGCCATTAGCCATATACACTGTGATGACATGAATCCAATTTATCAAAATCAGTGTTTCACATCGGCCATCGGCCAAATTCCACTACACAAGAATTCATTAGAGCGATGTTTTCACAGCACCCACCCCGAGGGGAAGACAAACCCGTTCCACTGCGATCAGGTTGCGAACGTCACATTGATTAAATCCCTCCGAGACATCAAAACCAATCAGTTCCTGAATATCTCAAACGTCAGCAAACCGCCCTAACCGTCCAATCTGCAAATAGACAGACACAGTAGATCGTGAGAATATTACAACCAAAGTACTAAGCGGTAGGGGAGCGGTAAGAGCTTTCTATTCTGATTGCAGCATCCGAGCGATAAGGAGAAGACTTCCGAAACGAGCTTGTGAATTGCATGGATATGGGACGGATGATAACTTTTGGGCGGTCAGTTTTCGAAATACGATATGAAACCCGCTCAAAGGGGCGATGGAAAATACTGAGTATTATCAACCGTTTGAAACCGTATAAAATATATGGTATACATACCCGTTCGCTTGATATCTTACTCCGTTCGTTTTGGGTAAATCCAGAGCCTTGGCAAATACGTTATTTGTCCAGATCGATACGCTTCGATTGAGATATCCAAATAATTACTTACGCCATCGTTTTTCGACTTCGTTGGAAAGTTGGAAGTCAGCTGAGAACAACAAACAAACAAACAAACAAACGAACAAACGCATACGGAGCAAGTCGGACTAATCTTCTAATTCTAATTAATGTCGTGTTTATTTTCTTCCACACATATCGCAAACGGCACATCTCGGGTAGACTCTGTCAGTCCGTGGTTGGCCATATATATCCACAGAGGAAAAGTTCCACACGAGCCGTTGTCAGCATGGATTAGCCATCGAAGTGGAGGGGAGCGGAAATTTAGCCAACTTCTGTCCCAGTCGAAAAGTTGTTGGCAAACAGTAATCTAACCGATTAGCAGCAGTGCGACCATCGGAGGACCCCTCGCCGGAGCAATATCCTATAAATTTACCGATAAACTAGATCAAATTTCCTTTTTGCGGTCCATTCGGGGTCTTCATATTTATAAGAAATCCTGAAGATATTGACCACGTTATTGCAGTCCTGAGGTCAAGCGTCGCTGTTAAAATGGGAAAGCAAAGCAAACGACGACAGTTTAATCCTCTCGTTTGTGACATTAGCCCTTCCACCCGTGGCTCCGGTGGTCCGGCAGATGTGGCCCGAAGGAAAAACCAATGCTCTCAACGATTGCAGCGAAGAAACTATTGCAGTAAAATATCTGGAATCATCAAATAATTTCTTTATAGCAATGTTTCAATAAAATTTTATCTTTATGCTTCCATCTTAATACGCCCCGTTGCCATCTCCTCGCGTGACAACCCTTCTCACTCGGGAATCTTTTCATGTCCAGAATAGCCTCTTAGCCTTTGGAAGGATTTCAACCTACTCTCTCTCTCCAACACACATTTTGTAATGGTCATTATAACATGAAAGCTATCGACCCGAAGGAAAGAAGTCCAAAGCAGGAGGGGGGAGAATGAAGTCGATACAATTCCCACCCATCATTCGCTAAATCCGATGGCGCTGCGAAAGGACACAACCCCGGACGGACCACTCGAGTGCCCGAGTGAATTCTGACCACGGACGACGGTGTGCAGCCGTCTCGAAGCCGAAGCCAAACGAGACGAGAGTCGGAACGGAGAACTTGTTTTTGCTCCAATCTCTATTATCAATGGTGTAAAGGAACACTGGGAGATACGCGGGAGCTACTGGATCCGTGCGGAGACTAATGTGGACAATAAAGCAAACCCATCAGTGTCGTGTTGAGGAGCACAGATTGGGGATGATTTGGAAAGCGAAACTTTCGCTGATGATGGGTAATTCCATCCCAAAATGGACTGGAATCATCCGACAATCAATTGGGATGGAACTTCTCTCGCGCGCTCGGTATAAGGAGACCGAATAGTAACATTAGTAAATTTTGAAAAGAACGAATGTATTTGAAGACAACTTTTATTATGGAACTATGCTCTAAATTTTGTGTCATCCCAGCCGTAAGGGATTGTTTATACTATTGAGCAGGGCTCGGTAAACAATGAAGCCGTCCATTAATGGTGTAACTACTTTTTTGCATCAGAAATCAAGATTTCGCTTAACGCGGGTACCGAGATTCATGTCAGGGGAGTAGTAGAGTGGATTGAGGTCGGACTGAATGAAGAGGCAGATTTGTATTCATTCGTCACGATTATTAGAATAACCATTTGCTAGAATAGTTCATTAGTCATCCTCGCTCTTAACGCTCGTCAATTCGTTTCTCGTCAATTCAAGGCATGTTGAGGGTGAATGCCGAAGAAGTTCTAGTCGAAGCGAAGCTACTGAGAGGAGAGTCGATTTATTTCTTTCATCTTCGAAGATTTCGGGTCCTGCTTTTGAGTGACCATGCTGGCAGCTCTGGTCCACATTTGTTGGGTTTGATATATTTAATCTGTTCGAGTGAATTATTTATTTGGCAACAAACTTTAAGAGCAGCTCAAAAACAGGAATACATTTCATTTCAATGTTAGACTACAGGTTCAGATTTACATGTTTCTTCCCATGGTCACTGTTTTTTTCCAAATCTCCCTAAATCCTTCCCTACTGTATTTTTAATTGTGTACAATTATTGTTTTGTTAATTATTTTTAATTATTTAGATTCCCTATAGTCGAATATCTTCAGATGAAGATATAACCTAGCACAATTTGGAGGGTAAACGAAGTTTGGTACGATACTAACTTTATTGCCTTCACATTTCCCACCCGTGGTGATAAAAGTTTGCCTTTTCTTGTGGCAAATTCTTGTACAAATCTATTGTAAAACAAGTTATTTTGATGAAAAATTTCGACATCCTTTTTTGTCCTCATGCTTTCAAATGTTGCAGTTGTATAGTAGGGTGACAATTTCATCCAATTTCAAAAATCGTCCATGTATATTTTTCAGCTCAGTCGGACATGATTCAGCTCAAAGCGCTCAAAGTATTGACTTTTTAACCCTCGAAAATCTGATTATCGACAAATCAAATCGAAGCCCATGAGCTCTTTTTTGAAAAAATATTACACTTGTAAATAATTTGTTTTCCCATTTTCTTATTTTCTGTCCATAAGCAACCAAAATATCTCAACTTTGAAAAATCATAACTCAAAAACGAAAACAAACACCTACCTGATTATGTTACATAAAAAAAAACCTCAGCTTTCCAGAAAAAATATAAAAATACATGGCACCCTTGGTCCCGAAACTATGTAAACCAATTAAGACAATTGCCAATTTGATATGCCAATCAGCTGAATCGGTGTAATACTTCAAAAGCTATGAGTTTTTCATGTCTGGAAAAAGAGGAAAAAATTATTTTTCGGACCATCTATTAACATTGAAAAATTATAACTTGAAAACAAAAAAAAAACACTCTTATTTTTGAATAAGGGGTGTGTCACATCAAATTGCATCACGGAAAAAACGCTGTAGAAATTCGCCCAGTAGACCGATCTTTTTGAAAATTTTAAACATTAAAATAAACACTATTAAACAACTTTTGGCATTTTCTTTTTATTCATACTTCGAGCCCAAGCCCGTATGCTCTCACCTTCCTCTTTACCCCGTCCATAATGTTCTGTACAACGCCAGGTTGTGGTTTTTTTTTGAACAGAAATCCATTTTCTCTTGAAGTCCGCCTCCGATTTGACAACTTTTGGGTTCTTCCGGAGGGCCTGCTTCATAATCGCCCAATATTTCTCTATTGGGCGAAGCTCCGACGCGTTGGGCGGGTTCATTTCCTTTGGCACGAAGGTGACCCCGTTGGCTACGTACCACTCCAACACGTCCTTTGAATAGTGGCACGAAGCGAGATCCGGCCAGAAGATGGTCGGGCCCTCGTGCTGTTTCAATAGTGGTAGTAAGCGCTTCTGTAGGCACTCCTTAAGGTAAACCTGCCCGTTTACCGTGCCTGTCATCACGAAGGGGGCGCTCCGCTTTCCGCAAGAGCAGATCGCTTGCCACACCATGTACTTTTTGGCAAACTTGGATAGTTTCTGCTTGCGAATCTCCTCCGGAACGCTGAATTTGTCCTCTGCGGAGAAGAACAACAAGCCCGGCAGCTAACGAAAGTCCGCTTTGACGTAGGTTTCGTCGTCCATTACCAGGCAATGCGGCTTCGTCAGCATTTCGGTGTACAGCTTCCGGGCTCGCGTCTTCCCCACCATGTTTTGCCTTTCGTCGCGGTTAGGAGCCTTCTGAACCTTGTATGTACGCAGGCCCTCCCGCTGCTTGGTCCGCTGGACGAATGAACTTGACAAATTCAGCTTATTGGCGACATCCCGGACCGAACTTCTCGGATCACGTCTAAACTGCTTAACTACGCGCTTGTGGTCTTTTTCACTGACGGAGCATCCATTTTTGCCGTTCTTCACCTTCCGGTCGATGGTTAGGTTCTCGAAGTATCGTTTTAGTACTCTGCTGACCGTGGATTGGACGATTCCCAGCATCTTACCGATGTCCCGATGTGATAACTCCGGATTCTCGAAATGAGTGCACAGGATTAATTCACGACGCTCTTTTTCGTTCGACGACATTTTTCCAAATTTACGAAAAATTGACAGTGAAGCATGGCCAACGTGATCTATACACTCTTATCTGATTATAAGCGAAAGCTGCAGATATAATTCCTAAAAATTAAATTTCTACAGCGTTTTTTCCGTGATGCAATTTGATGTGACACACCCTTTATGTTTTGTAAAAAACCTTAGTTTGTAAGAAAAAAATACCAGAAATATAGCGCCCTTGGATCGAGACCATGTAAACTAAAAAAAAATGCAATCAATAATTGTGAAAATACCATTTTCTTTGCAAGCGTAATATTTTTTCAAAGAATACTAGTTTGTTGGTATGTCGATCAATTAAATCGGCACAGTAGTTGAAAAGTTATTAATTTAAAAAAAAGTAATTTTCGGAAAAAAAGTGAAAATGATTTATCAGACTACCCCTAACGGGCCTAATTTTTTGCGAAAAAGGACTCAATTACCACTTCTCACGGAAATTTGAGAACCGCTGTATCGGTTTGGCATGAAATGGCTGTTTATACATAATAATATGCGGGGGAGGTGGGGGAAAAACAGACAAGTTAAGAAGAACTTCAATTATATATTTGGAAACTCATGTTTCCCAAAACTTTGATACAGTTTATTGCAATTCAATATACTGTTTTTCTACCTAATTGGCCAAATATTTTTGAAAAAAAGTTTTTTTCAATGTTTTTTACGGAAATTAAAACAGACCGAAAAGTACTACTTTTTTTTCGATGCGGTAATATGGACATATAGTGGGGGGAATATGGACAGCTATTGATGAATTTCATGCCAACTCGACTGGTCGTTGGCAGCGCCATCTCATATAGTAGCGAAACGTTGTGGGTGTAAGCGCATGAGTCTTTTGAGTATACTTTGCATAACTTTACATACTTCATATATTCAAAAAAGAATTAGACTGCTTTTTTGAAAGGGCCAATTTTTTTTTCTTGATTTTTTACAAAAAATATAATTCAAAAATTATAATACCTATAAAATTCGAGTCAAAGGATGAAATATAGAAAATTGTTTTAATTTTCATAAATAAATACCAAAATTTTTTTGAAAAAAATTTCGCTGAAAAAAAAGTTATTTAAAAAATTAAAATTCATTTTTCTCAAAAATACATTTTTCTAAAATTCTCCAAAAAATTATATGAATAGCTCTTAAAATTTCCAACAGCTCGTCCATACATCGGAAGATGGGCACTTTTACAGGGGAAACGTTTTTCTAACAACAATATTTTCATGTTTTCTTTGAAAAAAATACAACTAATCCTAATTTTGTTTAAAGTCAAGATAGCAATATAGTGTATTCAACAAAGTTTGAAATCTTATTAATATATGAACTTTCGTCGAAAACTATCTTTCTATCTTTTATAGTTTCTGAATTATTGGGCATTTTGGTATGGAGACCCCTAAAAAAAATAATGTTTTACTCGTTACATTTTGTGTGTGCAGATTCTCGCGTTTCACATGTTCTTGACACATGTTCTTGACATGAAAAAAGTTAGCAGAGCATGTAAATCGCGATAATTTATATATACAAATGTTCCGAATTAAACATTAATAGTAATTTTTCAAAAGTAAAACATGAAACACTGAATGTTCGAAAAACATTTTCCCTGTAAAAGTGTCCATCGTTCGATGTATGGGTGACTTGTGGTAAATTGTGAGGGCTATTGATATTTATTTTATCAGAATTTTAAATGAACATGTTTTCGAGAAAAATGAATTTTAATTTTCAAAATATTTTTTTTTCAATGATCCTGTCTGTTAACTAGAGTCAAAGCTAGTGAGGGAAAAGTTTCGCTCAAACTAATGATTTCTGTCAAGTTTGAACGATTCATCATTTGACATGAAAAAAACCTGCTTAAGTTGCCCTCACTCTGAAGAAGTGGCATTTTAGTTCGAGTTCGACTTGATTAGATTCGCTGAACTTTCATAATTCTTCATTCCGAAAGTGGAGTCCCTGAATCCCTGAAACGCGTAAATCGCCGTCGGACAGCTCTTCGCCAAACAGTAATCGGCCAAAGTCTGCACTCACACCGGATTCCGACCTTCATCAAGACAGCGGCAGGTTCCTTCCGATCCCCATGTCATTCCTAATCGGAAATCTTCCAATAATCCCGGGCCAAAAGGGGCAAGCCACCAGAAGAGGTTCCCAGTGTTTCCTGGAAATCATATTTAACTTGCTCCATCCACCACTCCGGGGGTCGACAAAGACGGCGGTAGCGACCAGCTAGCCTATTTGTCATACCCTGGAGTAGGTATGTCATCTACACAGAATCGCATACTTGTGCGACCACGCCTCGAAGAAAACGACCTGAGCCTCGCTGAGCAAGCTCGTTGCCTCCTGCCGGTGGCCATCCCGCTGCTTCAGCTGCTTGTTCAGTGGGACAGGATCATATGGCATCATGTTATTACCGTCGTAAACTTTCACCCCGAAAGACTTGCCGGAAAAACAGGTCAGAAGAAGAGGGAGGAGGAAATAGGGACATCGGAAGCCAAGACAAGAGTGGCAGACGGAACAGCTTAGGTATAGCAGTGCCGAGTGCCGGGGAAAGACAAATCCTTTGAGAATATTTTATACATACGGTTTACGAGGGTTTCCTTCTCGACACCTCCCACCACTGGAAAAGTCTCACAAGACAGGTGGACAGGTGCCGGATGTTTGGGGTGAAGACGGCGGCAGAAGGTTTCATTATAAATTTATTAAACACCGAGCTTAGGCTAGAGATGAAAGCCACAAGCTAACACCCACTTCGGGCCCCTTTCTGGAGGAGGGAAACATGATTTTGGGGTTCATTAGACATCGAGCCACAAGGAGAGGAAATGAAGGTGAAGGTTAGATTATTTTTTGTTGCTGCCGTCAACAGGAGTTTTCGCTCGTCAGAAACAGCAGATAACATTGATTGTGGCAATTTCTTGACGAAACTTTTTCAGGGTTTTTCACCTTCCTCTCTCTCTTTCTGTAATTTCCATCCTAGAAGCGAACCTGTAAAAGACTCACCAAATCCAAATTATTCAAGTGCGAGTGAGTGATTGGGGGCGGATAATTTAACGTTTTTCTGCACATTTGCGAAGCCAGATTAACAGCTATCGAAAAGTGAAAATTCTCTGTAATTACACTTCAAGTAACGTCGCACTTTCAAGTTTGCACAATTTCGTCAGCGCTTATCATATCGTTTCATTTGAACCATTCTCATAAAGAGCAAAGTTCAAACATTCATTTCCAGCCTAGCTGAACAGAGCAATACAATCTAATGAGCCTCCCTCCCCTGGTGTGACGACCACGTGGCCAGCATTTTCCAACTGCAGATAGAGGAATTTATCTCGGAAATTTATACGCCCCGGTAAACGATATCGAGCGCAATTTATCTTAACAGCTGGCAATCAATATGTAGAGGAAAATAATATTCTCCCCATCTCTCGTCCATGGGAAAAAGTACCCATCTCTCCCCACTTTCAATTCCCCAGACTCTGAATTGACTTGCACTCCGGTGGTTCAGGCCTATAGTCTGCTCCGGCATCAGATCGGAGATGTTTACTTGCTGCTGTTGGCATTGACTGGCAGCAGGAGGAACCTACCACAACCCAATCCGAGGACGAACGAAACTGGACGAAACAAATGAGCCACATAAACTGTTTGGAATTGCTGATCTGGGCTCAATATTTGTGTGATTGTGTACTTTCGAATGAACACTATGTTTCGAAAAGCGCCTCTCCGGTGGTCGTTGAGATTTGTTGCTCAAGCTTATGGAACTGATTGGCGCAAGAAAACAAAGTGAAAAGACGACAAACGGAACGGAAGGGAGGATGGGGTGCTGGCTTGAACATTACTACATACCAGTTTTCCTTTCCGTTGTATCGTTGGATCTTCGAGTCTTCTGGTGCTATGTTTGCTGGGTGATTCTGTTCTTACATCCGCCTCCATAGGCAGAACCCTTTCAGATTGGAAAATCAATATTTTGCAACGCTGTCGGTATCTATGGGGGCTGTCGGTATCTATGGGAGCTTCCCAGGCGTAGATTACCTTTATTGATCGTTTGTACCTAGTTTAAGAGGGCATTTGCTAGATTTGGTTCTGATCTCAGAGTATTTTATAGGTATCGTCATGCTGGAAGTCAGATTTTTAATCCCACCGATGATTGTGCATTTTATTAATAATAATGATAGTCCCACCTAATTCCCCCACAAAGGTTTGAGCGAGACGAGCTATCTTGGAGACAAATAAATATTAGGATTTTCCATCAAAAATTTACATCAAACAGAATCAGTAGAATTGGGCCGGTGGTTTCACTCGATTATCCCTAAGGTTAGCCTTAAACCATGGTTCAAAAGTCTGGACTTGAGTCGGGACTTTATTCGCACCTTCTCTCGGCTCATGTTCAATCACTGTTCGTTAGATGCGCTACTCTTTCGTATTAATCTTGTCGACAGCAATATCTGTGTTTGTGGCCAAGGTTACCACGACATCGAACACGTTGTTTGCTCGTGCGAGTGGTATGTTGTTGCCAAATCGAATTTAGAAAACTCTCTTCGGGCCAGAGGAAGGCAGCCCAATTTTATTATAAATGAACAAATTGAGGCATGACGTGAGCGCATTTTATCCATGGAATGTCAAAAGAATTTCCAATTCGAAAAAATCGTTGACTAATCGGGAATCGAATCCAATGCCTATGTCGATATGAGCTGTGATTTTTCAAAGAAATTCCCGCTTTACTAAATTCCCGATAGCGGTCTGCTGATTCGAACGTTCTCGAGTCCAGACAGCTGAGGAAACCCAAATCTGATTCTAGCCAACACTTCGGGCCCTTCATAATCGGGTTATAAACATGACTACTGCAATTCACAATCAGATATGCCACAACCCAGAAAAAACTTCTTATAACCATTTACTTAACAGAGGCCTTAACAGAGGCCTTACTTAAAGGCCTGGCCGGGTAAGGGAGTAAAAAGTGCCCCCAAACCAAATCACCAGCTGTACGGCAAATATTGTATAGGATATTAAATAAGAAATTTTGGCGGTTTATTTGAACCCCTATGTGGTTTGACGTAGGATCTATAGTGAAAAACGTACTTTTTCGTTTATTTCACGCCATCTTCAAAAGCTTCGAGATAAAAATTTGAAGAAAATACTGAATGTGTATCTTACTACGGTGTATCAAGAATATCATCAAAAAATTTTTTTATCAAAAATTGAAGTACTAAAAAAAATATTGAAATTTTGAATTTTTTTTTTTTAGATTTAGAGATTCAGCACTATTCTAATTCATATTTAAATGCGTTCCTACGGCTTTTCTGGATATGTGTGATTTTTTTCTGGTTTTTTTGCAGTGTTGCGCGGCACAAATTTTTTTTTATATTTCCAAAGGGTCTGGCTAGGTAAGGGAGTAAAAAGTGCCTTCAAACCAAATCACCATCTGTGTGGAAAATATTGTAAAGAGTACTCAATAAAACATTTTGGCAGTAGTACCTTATATTTGAGTCCTTATATGGTAAACCATAGGATCTATGGTGGAAAATGCACCTTCTCGTTTTTTTCACGCCATTCTCAGTAGCTTTGAGACAAAAATATGGAAAAAATACTGAAAGTACATCTTACTAAGGTGTATCGATAAATATCTTCAAACAATTTTTTCATCAAAAAATGTAATTATAAAAAAAATTAAATATGCGGTACAAACAAATTTAATATATTTTCTAGCATTTCGAAATTTTGAAAAAAATATAACTTTGAGACCCGTCCTGTTCTAATTTTTATTTAAATGCGTTCGTATGTGTCTTTTTATTCTACATGTGGTGCAAATTTTTCCTGAATGTTTGAGCTGAAAGAGCTGAAAGAGCATTGCGTGACACAAACATAATTTTCTTCATCGTCTGCATTATTATTTTTATTTTCTTGAAATCGATTATTTTATTATATTCGTGGTTTTCAATTGTGAGATTAAAATTTAAAAAAAATTGGATGTTTTTAAGTGTTTTTCTCATTAATCTGAATGATCTTTCCACAAGGACTTTATTTTCTCTCACAGAGCTCTATCGTACTGCTGACTCCTATGAATTTGGTAAACCATCTGAATCTGATGTAAAGATAACCTCATATATTTCAAGATATGAGAAAAAAATCTTTGTACAGCGCAATGCTCTAAATATACCGACAAAATTTAGACATATGTAAAACAAAATCTAAATAAATATCAGAGTAGTACTGGGTCTCTAAATTCAAAATAAACTAAAAATGCCAAAAGGCAAACAAAAAATGTTTTTTCGCGCCATCCTCTTAAAACTTCAAGAAAAAATTACGCTACATGTGGAAAAAACAACACATATGAATGCATTTAAATAAAAATTAGAGCAAAAATGAGTCTCAAAGTAATATTTCTTTCAAAATTTCGAAATGCCTGAAAATATATATAAATTTTTTTGTACCGCGAAAAACACTCCAAAAATTCTGAAAAAAACATCACATATACCTAAAATAGACGTAGGAAGAAATTTGGATACAAACTAGGGTAGAACTGAATCTCAGAATTAAAAAAAATAAAATTTAATTTAAAATTAAAATAAAAATTAATTTATTTTTTTTAATATTTGATTTTCTGATGAAGAAATTGTTTGAAAATATTGATCGACACACCTTAGTAAGATGTACTATCAGTATTTTTTTTCCATATTTTTGTCTCAAAGCTATTGAGAATGGCGTGAAAAAAACGAGAAGGTGCATTTTTCACCATAGATCCTATGGTGTACCATATACGGACTCAAATATTAGGCTGTCAAAAAAATCCTGCGGTATTTTTTTTGAATTTTCATTTGTTCATAAAATTAGTTACAATCATCTGTTTTAAGTCAAATATGCGCCGTTTTGTTCAATGATTTGTTCCCAACGAGATGCCAACCTCATAATACCCCTGTTATAGAAGCTCGCTTCCTTATTGGCAAAAAAACTCGGGTAGCCAATTCTCACAGGCCTCTTTTGTGGCTAACTTCTGACTACCTAGCTCGTTCGCCATGGACAAAAACAGGTGGTAGTCACTTGGTGCAAGGTCCGGACTATACGGCGGATGCAAAAGAACCTCCCATCCGAGCTCCCGGAGCTTCTGGCGCGTCACCAAAGAAGTGTGTGGCCTGGCGTTGTCCTGATGGAAGACAATGCGGCCTCTGTTTATCAAAGATGGCCTCTTCTTCATGAGTGCTACCTTCAAGCGGTCCAGTTGTTGGCAGTACAGGTCCGAATTGAGCGTTTGGCCATAGGGAAGCAGCTCATAATAGATTATTCCTTGACAATCCCACCAAACACACAGCAGAACCTTCCTGGCCGTTAATGAGGGCTTGGCCACCGTCTGAGCCGCTTAAGCTGGCTTCGACCACGACCGTTTGCGCTTCACGTTGTCGTAAGTGACCCACTTTTCATCGCCAGTCACGATTGTTGCGATTCAGCAGCGATTCACATGCGTCGATACGGTCAAAGATGTTTTTTGCGTCAACGTGTGTGGCACCCATACATCGAGCTTCTTTGTGAATCCAAGCTTCTTCAAATGGTTAATAACGGTTTGATGACTTATCCCCAGCTCTTGGCCGATGCTACGGCTGCTACTATGCCGGCCTTTCTCGGCTAATTCAGCGATTTAGTCGCAATTTTCGACGACAGGCCTTCCGGAGCGTGGCGCATCTTCGACGACCTCTACACCAGAACGAAAACGTTGAAACCATCGTTGTGCGGTGAAAATGGAAACTGTATCGGGTCCATAAACGCGCAAAAATACCTTTCCAACAAGCTATAGTATGACTCGATACAATGAATACAACTAGAACTACGCGCTTACAACGACACCTCGCGGAAATACCGCAGGACTTTTTTGACAGCCTAATATAAATTAATAAAAAGTATAGTATAAAAAATGAGTGGGTTATATATATGATATAACCGCAAGGTTGACGTGGCACTTTTTAGCTTAGCAATCATTTGTTTGTATTGATTAAATCATACATTGTGATAGATTATGTTCTCCGTTACAAGTTAATCCTTTTACGTTTGTATGATGCCTTGGACAAAATATGTGAACGGAAGAATTATAAAACGATTATTTTATTCTACATTTCCCTCTGAAGTTTGCATCTCTCAAGTGTGCGTACTTCTCGAACCGCGAATTTGCTTGATTTGATGAACTTCAGGCACTCAGTTTCAATTTTGACATGTTCGTCGAACGCATATTGTTTAATCAAAAGGCGTTATCGCAGCAAATGGTTATCAACATTATGTCTAATCATCAAATGGTATGCGTATAAATTCAATGAGCAGAGGATATGAAGGCATATCCTTCAATGCAATCTTGAATAACCGAGCCCAAGCGTTGTGTTCGTACCCACTTTTGTAATCCGTGTTAGAAAAACACTTTTCGGAGTGCAAGCACAAAAACATGCGGGTGCAGTAGCACCCCCAGCTTCCATGAATCAACAAATTCATCTTCTTCTTTTTATACTATAGAGGCTTTAAACTTGAAAGTTCATTCGCCTTTAGTGTTTGCACGATTTTCCCAGGTTCCTAAGTTTAGAAGACCGTGTTAAGGAAACATATTCTAGTCTGCACAAAGGCAAGTGAGTATAAAAGTACTCGCAGTTTGCATTTATTTGCAAAGCTGATTTCCCCAGAACCTTGGTTTTGAAGTCTGTGTAAGGGAAACACATTTCAATCGGAACAAAACTACCCCGACTTTCATGTATTTGCAATGCCGATTTTTCCAACGCTGCTTGGTCCGAAGTCTGTGTTAGGGACACATTTCGGTAAAAACAAAAATTCCCATACTTTCATGTATTTGCAATGCCATTTTCCCCAAGGCTGCTTGGCTTTGATAGATGTGTTGGGGAAACCGTAAGTCGGGCCAATCAAAACGAGGCAGTTCGGGCGTTTAGATAACGCTTAACATTTTACAGTTATTCAATTGTTTATCTTATGAAAAATAAGATTTTATTAATCGCGATAGATGCGTAGAAATATTCCCTATCAACTGATGCAAACATCTTTCCGATCCAGTCAGAAATGTTGGAGTTATAAGCATTCGGAATCTTTCATTTTGTTCTGCATGTATCGAATAAAACATAACTAATGTATTGTAAGTGTATTTGAATGATTTGACGATCTATAAATTTAATCGAATGTAATCGATGAATAAGAACGAAAGGAACGATTTCAACGAATGTTTGCATGAGGTTTTTCTTGAATCAGTTTAACGTAAATGACATGTTTGATCTCTTAAAAGTTAAATGTAAAGAGAAAAAAATAATATATTTTTGTCGTGAAGTAGAAAAATTAAATAAATTCAATCAATATTCATTTCGCCCAATTGTGTTTTCGTTGGTGTAAAATATGCGCTTTTCATTTTCAAGATGGACGGCTAAATTTATACATATTCCATCTGTCATGCAAGGCGAGAGAAGTTTCTGATCATCACATGGGCCATGTACCATGCTTGTGGTAACAGTATCGAACCATTCATATTCCGGAATTCGGTTGGTTTGGAACTCGATCTAGTTTCATAACATTTACTCTCTATCAGACTGGCAGACTCGAAAGCAATTTTGAATTGTTGAAATTTGAATGAAAATTATCACTAAATGTCGTTAGAAAACATGTGAGACATAGTCCTGACCCTATCTTAACTTTTTTTCTATAAATTCCTTGCATTCCTTGATTTTCCACCAAAACTTTATCCATAATAAAAAAAAAAACAACATCAAACACAATTTTCGTTCGAGGTTTTGTTCCATTTGGAGAGAATGTGTTACTATTTTCCAAATATACCAATATTTGATATGTAGAGCTAATTTCAATTTAGAATATTGATTTTAAAGCGTGTTTATTCCACCCGAATATTCATTACCATTTTTGCTCCACAAAAAGGGAACACGGAGCTTAATGTTGTATTTGTCGAATCGCGTGGCAAGGTAGCTATATTTGCACAACTCGATTGGACTTGATTCGGATAATAGAATGCGAAATCGCAATACGTTCGTGTAATTCTGACTCGATCGGTTTTCAGTATACGGGCGAGAAGTAAATTAGTAGACTATAGATACTATAGATACCCTCATGACGTATGTTATGGGCTAACCAAACTATGAGGTATGAGACAATTCTCGCTTCTTCCATTCAACCGAATACATCTAGCAATAGGTGGAACTGAAACCGACCGGACTTCATTTTTTGTTTGAACACACGCGCTGTAATGTCATGACAATGTATTACGTTTTGGCCGGGCAATAGCAAAGACTGTGTCGGCTTTGCTAATGATAGCGTCCCGTAAGGTAATTCTTCTTCACATTTGTTGATTGCGTCCGAAGAATCGAAGTCGTTCGTGGGAATCAACGACGAATTCCAGATTATTGTTTTTTTTTTCTTCGAAGTACAATCTCTCGCGCCACTGTGAAGACGCCTTTTATGATTCTAGCAACGCTTGCGCATTGAAACTAGACTTGTTCTCTCCAACAGGTGTTTTATCAGGATTGATGACAATAATGTGATTGTTATTTTGTAAACCGAGACAGTGTGACTTGAAGTATTTCAATAATTGGTTGTGCTCATTCAAAAATACTTCCAGCTCACCGGCGATACCCATGGCTTCAGACGAAGTGAGGTTACTTGCGAATGTGTGGATGAAACTTCGATAATTCGAGCGTAGCACCATCTGTCATTTAACAACATAAATAAATTCTTTCTGTTTGAAAAACAAGCAGCGATTAAATTATTTGAATATTGTTTATACATAAATATTAAGTATTGTTTATACATAAAAAGGGTATGGAAGTTTAAATTTGTTATATATGTATTTACTGAACAGAATACATTAATGTGTTTTTCTATAAAAAATATATTTTATAATTCACTTTCGTTTATATCACAAGAGAATCACCACAAGACGTTCCACCAATTTTCGTACAAATTATCGTACTCATCCCATATTCATATTGTAATTTATGATAATATTTGGTTTGGTAAGGTAGACGGTGCCGCTTCGTTTCATCCATTTTACTACAGTTGTTGGGTCCGATGCATCGTAGCTACTCAGCATCGTGACTATCCTCTCATCTTTCCACGCTAATAATCTTTTGTTTATACTGAGTACCGTTATCTATCATCCATGGAAGCTCCATATTGATTCAGGATCAGGGTCATGAGACATTAAGATATTCGCTAAGAAAAGGTGTAAACTGATACATGGTTGGATAAAGTATAAGATTAGTACATATCGGACTCGATTATGTGTGATTCGATTATATAATATACAATTTTGGACTCGATTATATACAGTTTGAAAATTTTTGTTTACATTCCAAATATGACTTGTTTTAAGAAAAAAAAAATAACCTTTGAACGTTAAGGTGGGATTTAAGTGGCTATTATATGTACAGTGGAGTAAAAATTATAATTTTTGAAGATTTTGGTTGAATTTTCACCAGAAATTGTTTATATCGATATTGCAGCAAAATTAAGAAAAATAGAAATTTAGTGTCAAAGAACAAGAGTGGTTTGGGCAATTTTATTTGTTTGATAGAAACAATCAAGTTCAATATGAATTTTTAGGATAAAATTAATAATCACACATTAAAAATCACACTAACTTAGATGATCCACTACTATATTCTGTACTTATTTTTCTCATCTTTCAAATGAATGCAACAGAATTTTCTCACGCAGCGTTCTTTTTAGTGTAGAGTTGGCTTAAGGCAACACAGATCGAAACAAAAAACTAGAACTCTGTCATTGTTGAAATTCGAACATATGCGTAGAACGATTTTTTTTCATCAGATATGATCGTTTATCACCATCTGAGAGATTCTGGGAAAAAAATTCCATTCGAGAAAGATGTTTTCTGACTGTAAGGGGATGAATCAGAAATTAAATTCTTCTTTTTTTTTCAATTTACGTAAAATATATAAAAACCGAATGCATAAAAAACGAAAAATTTTTATGGCTCGATTATATACAGGATTCGATTATATACAGTGAAAACAGATCGGAGACTGTATATAATCGAGTTCGCGTAATTAACCTATAGGTTTTTGCACTGATCATGTTCAAGTGTTTTTCTACACATGACTTCATTTAATTTTGAATCAGGTCATCTAATTTTCGTTCACAAATGCTTTTTCTATTCCAGGCAGCTCGGGGCGATATATTTTCCAATACCACCTCGGACTACTTGTAGATGAATCGAGAACTATCAAGTCCAAGGTCCACATCCGAACATTCATTACCCGTAATAAACGCATCATTACATGTCGAACATCTGAGTGCCACTTCATTTGCTATCTACCACCATCGGGGAGGACCCAAGCTGTGGTATTTGTGTTCAGAAGCTACGATACAAGTTATGTCCTTACGGTTAGCACCCTACTAATTTATCTCCGATCAATCCTTCTGCTGGGACAGTAGTAAACTTCCCCAAATATCGTCCCTCAAGCTATCGAAAACAAATCGACCAATCGCTGGGAGGAGGAGGAGGAGCTCCCCAAGTGAACCATTCTGTATGTTTGGTATGTTTCGACATTGTCACTCAGCTTTCCATCTCTCGGAAGATGCCGACACGATGCCGAAGATTTGTGATAACGGTCGGCTTCCCGGCACTCGACACAAACGCTCACACACCCACACACATATATATTGGAAAATGAAGAGCCATTCAGATGACAAACAGGAAAGCGTAAAGCTGGCCAAGGGAAAAGTGGAAATGTGGAGAAAAATATTCGATCCTCGTTTGAAGTCGGGAGCACAGAACCAACCGGGGAGAAAATGGAAAACAATTCGCAATAAATATTTGTCAAAATTAAGCTGACTGTCAGAGAGATTGTTGCCCAAAATATTTTTGTGGCGCAACCGGGTTCTGCGTTCGGTAATGTTTTTTTTTTGCCTTTTTTCCAGGACATGAGGAATAGTAAGTTGTTGAAAAGTTGCCGACGGGGAAGACAAATGCTTTCCCGCGTTTGGATGACTCGGTGCCTTCAGGCCTCATCGAATCATGTGTCAATTAGAAGTGTTATAAATTGTTTTATTTTTTTTTTCACCGATTTAGTCGCACTATTCGGGTAGACATTAGAAGATCACTGTGTCAGTCCTCGATTTTCTCGTATATTTTTTCCACACCCTGTCATTTTCCTGTCAATTGAAAGTACGGCACGGCACTTCCGGATAAAAGGAAGAGACCTTCCATTGGGATTTTTTCCCTAAAATAGCAAAATCAAATCATTCAATCGGCATTATTAATATTCGACCCGCCGACTGTTGTTAAATCATTCGATCGCCTCCTTTTATTCCTCTCCGATAAGTTATAGCTTTTTGGGGTGATAATAGCAGCTAAACCTTTTGTTAGCTAGTCAAATAATGCAGAAAATATATTCTACTTCCAGGAACCCAGGGCATAGCCGGACGGACCGATCCGAAATTCCTCTCACAAACGCTGAATACGAAAGCAGCCCCTTGCTCGGGCTGCTATTAAACATCTCTGCCGCTGCCACTCGGCGGTCCGGTGAAGCATGGCGCGGCTTAATCCTTATCGAATTTATGAGCGCAATCGCGCGTCATTTTGGACATTTATCCGAAAAAGGAGCGCCCCTCTGACTTGAACACGACTCTGACCCTCCCACACGCTCCGTTGACCAAAAACACATTAATTTGCTGGAAGCACCCATGCAACCGGGCGGCGTGGAGAAAAGTTCCATTTTTCATCGTTTCACACACTTTTTTTCGATGACTCACCCCCTTTCCACTAAACCCAACGGCTTCCAACGGCAACGGGAGTGAAGGCTGTCGACCGTCTCTTTTCTCTCACACCTTTTTTCCTTTGCTTTTCTATTCTTTGAAGCTATGGGAAGAATTTCAAACGAGGAAATTCCACTACCGAACACTTTCCCAGAGCTGATCTCCCTCACCTCACAATGGGAACAAAAGGTCCCGTGGCGGGACGTTAAGGGGGGAGGGGAGGTGGCTGGACTAGAAAGGGTCAAACTTCCAAGAGTGGAGCGTCCAGATCGGCGTGAAATTCAAGACATATTTTCCTAGCTCTAGCTTCACCCGGCGATTGAGTAGGTGTGTGTGGGTGTGAATGTGTGAGCGATATCCACTTTTCAGCGGTCGCATTATCGGGGTTTTCCACACCTTTTTTCCCGTCGCCAATCGCTCTTTTCTTGCTTTCAAAGTTTAGAATTGGTGATTTTACAAAAAGGCATAACCGTTATGGTGAAGTGCCAAGAGCCACACAGGTGGAAGTATTCGTAAGCATTCTGCCTGCAGTTCAGAGGTCAAAATGACCGTAAAAGTGAGAGGAAAAAGCTTTTTCTTCGGCTGGATGGATACAACCGAACGGTGCTCTTATCTACCCGAAGGAACGCCGGCGAGGCGAGACTTTGAGAAATGGTTTGTTTTCTATGAGAATAAATGATTTAATTCAGCGCGCGCATTATGCCTATTGTTGTTTAGAATCCCTGATTATTATTGCGTTTTCATTGAGTTTAGGAGAGTCTCAAATATATTTTAATAGTGGGTTTATGGTTTTAATGTTAATGGAATACAATTTCATTACAATTTATACATACCAATCAGAACCATGTCATATAATTTAGTTATATGAGGTATTTTTGTAAGTGTAGGACCATGCCATTCCACTTAGCATTGTTTTGTTGGTAAAATACATCTCAAACCACAAAATGTTTGACTTCATTTGTGTGATTCTCCAACAACTGGATTAAAGTCCCCCTCTCAGTCAGAACTAGAGATGTACAAAACGGTTCATATCAGTGAGCATGGTTTTCTTTAAGACATTTCCCACACAATCATCTTCATTGCACATTTTGCTCTATAAACATCACCCGTCTTACGCCGCAAGTTTTGTCCTGCCTTCAAGATAATCCGTTCACATGGTACTGAAATCGCCGGAATACATAGTCTTTCAAAAACGATTTCATAGAGCCGAAGATAGACAGATTCTCTTTTTTCCCACCAAAGCAAAGGGTCACTTATTCTCTGAAAATGTGGCTCCACTAAATATTCATCGAGCTCATCTGTTTCAGCCGCTTCTGGATCATGCGAGGCTTGATGTTTGCCAACCAATGTATGTACTCCTCCTGTATATATATATATATATATATATATATATATATATATATATATATATATATATATATATATATATATATATATATACAACAATCAAAACGCTAACCATTGCGTAAGGTTTGAGCATCATCGAGCAGGTCGAAAAATATGGACGGAAGGGGTCTGAAGCTGCAAATAATTTCAGTATTGCACAAAGTGCGGTATCAACCCTACTCAAACTAAAGTAAAAATGGAATCGGAATGGAAAATTGTATCTAGACCAAAAGCATATAAGGTTGGTCAGAATCGAGAAGCTGGAGCGGTCAATGAATTTTTGTCTTGTCAAGCTAGACAAAATAATTTACCCCTCTTCTATTCTTCGGGATATGGCTTAAGAATTTGTCCAGAAACTGGGAAATCCTAACTTTAAAGCACAACCAACATGGACGGGAGTGATATTCCGCTGGCATAATTAATGTGTCGTGAGCGATATCGACGGTACAATACCGTTCGATTGCTCAATGTCTTTTAATAATTAGTGCAAAAAGGACCAAAACGTGATTTGCTGTGATCTGATGCCAGATACCGATATACTAGAAAGTGTTGAAAAACCTGAGAAAAATGCTGAAGATAGTAGTTCTATTAAGATGTTAATTCGAACGTTAAATCAAACCTGAAGAATATGTCCGGAATATTGAAATCAACTGAAAATGTTCCTGTGAAAATATTCGAACATTTCTTTGTGATTGAACAGTTCCTGCGTAATCGTTACAATTCAGTTTGAGTAACATACTTAATCAATATTTTCTTTGTTAACCTAGTGCCTCGTGCAAGTCGGACTCGATTTTATACAAACTCGATTATATATGATTCGATTATGTAAAATTTAGGACTCGATTGTATACAGTTTGAAAAAAAAAGTTTTTTTTTATAATTCAAATATGAATAATTTCAAGAAAAAAAATTAACCTTTCAGCATTAAGGTGAAATTTAAGTGGCTTTTATAAGTACAGTGGATTAAAAATCGCGATTTTTGAAGATTTTGATTGAATCTTCATCAGGAATTGTATATATCGATATTGCAGCGAAATTAAGAGAGATAGAAGTTGGGCGTCAAAGAACAAATTGTAGAGAGGTTAGAGAGCTTTAATTTAATTGATAGAAACAATCAAGTTTAGTATGAATTATTAGGATAAAAGTAATAATTACAAATAAAAAAAAAACTTTTAAATTTTCCACTTCATAAATGTTATTTCAATCCACTAATTTAGATGTTCCACTACTATATCCTGTACTAAATTTTCTCATCTTTCAAATGAATGCACCAAAATCGGATTACGTAGCATACTTTTCAATGTAGAGTCAGTTTGAGCCAACAGAATCCGAAACAAAGAAAAAGTTCTATAAGTCTGTCATCGTTGAAATTCTAACATATGCGTAGAAGGATTTTTTTCGTGAAATACAACCTATCTATCACCTCCTGAAAGATTCTGGAAAAAATATTTTTTTATATGAGAAAGGTGTTTTTTCACTTTAAGGGAATGAATCAAAAATTCAAATTCATACCATAAATGGGACACTTACCCTAATATATGACAATTTAAGACATAAACAAAATTAGGAAAAAATGTTCTGTATCTCGATACCTCCCTAAGTCGATGGTCCCTTTGGATATCGAGTTAGGGAGAGTTGACTGTATATATAAGGATTTCTGTCTACTGAACCGATCAACATGAAAACATAGAAATGAAACACAAATTTCTGTATAACTCGAGAACTAATCAAGCAAATGGAACCAAATCAGGCATATGGAAGTTTTAGGTTTGTTTGATGGTTAGACTCTGCCACAACCCCCCCCCCCCCCACCTTCTCTAAAAGGGGGCTGCCATACAAATGAAACACATAACTCGAAAACTAATCAAGAAAATGGAGCCGAATTTGGCATGTGAAGGTTTTACGGGGCACAAACGAAGTACAAACTTCTGGATAACTCGAGAACTAATCAAGCACAATTTGGGATATGGGGGTTTTTAGATATGAGAAATGTTTCTATGATGGTATGACACCCCTTCCTCCTCTGGACTGGTGATAAAAATATTAACATATTTCTACCAAAAATATTCCAGCCAAACATGGCAATTGGAAATTTGGAATCTGAAGAGGTTTGAGGAGACAAGAAACTTTTCTATGGTGAGCAGACATTCCTCCCCCATCTCGAAGGGGGGGCTGCCATACAAATGAAACACAAATTTCTGCATAACTCGAAAACTAATCAAGAAAATGGAGCCAAATTTAGCATATGAAGCAAGCATATGGGACAAGAAACGTTTCTATGGTAATAAGACACTTCTCCCCTCGCTCGAAGGAGGGGGGAGGAGGGGCACCATACAAATGAAACACTAATTTCTGCATAACTCGAAAGTCAATCAAGCAAATCGAGCCAAATTTGGCCTCTGAGGGTTTTAGGGGGCAAGAAACGTTTCGATGGTAAGCAGACATTCCTCCCCCATCTCGAAGGGGGGGCTGCCATACAAATGAAACACAAATTTCTGCATAACTCGAAAACTAATCAAGAAAATGGAGCCAAATTTAGCATATGAAGCAAGCATATGGGACAAGAAACGTTTCTATGGTAATAAGACACTTCTCCCCTCTCTCGAAGGAGGGGGGGAGGAGGACAAATGAAACACTAATTTTTGCATGACTCGAAAGTCAATCAAGCAAATCGAGCCAAATTTGGCCTCTGAGGGTTTTAGGGGGCAAGAAACGTTTCTATGGTAAGCAGACACTCCTCCCCCCTCTCTAAGGGGAGCTGCCATATAAATGCATAAATTTCTGCATAACTTAAGAACTAATCAAGAAAATTGAGCCTATTGGAGGTTGTAGGGTGCAATACACGTTTCTATGATGGTATGACACCCCTCCCTCCTCTGGAATAGAGGGGGAGGGGGGTCCAAAAAATTTAAACACATATTTCAATCAAACATATTCCAACCAAACATGACAAATGAAAATTTTCGGAAAACTCTGAAAAAATGAAAAAATTGAGAAAATTCAATTCCTATATGTTCTACAATTTCAAACTGACAAGCGTTGTTAGTCTATTTGATGTTTGCGCTAACAAAATTGATCTTTGTTCGAAAATGGAAATTGATTTTGATGTGATAAAACTCACTCCTATAGCTTCTTCTATCTATATAAATGAAAATGGATCGCCGAATATGTTGATAAGAGCAAAACTCGAGGAAGGAATTGTTCGATTTAGGGCTGCCTTCATTCTATCATATTTTCTGTATCAAACATTCATTAAATGTAACGGAGAAACATGTTATTTGCAAGTGGTTGGAAAATCTTGAAAGAGAATTGTGTCTGAAAATAATCCCCTAATAATAATATTATAATGACGAGTTTTCGTAGAAGTACTAGGAATTTTATAGTAAAAGGTAATTTTAAAGGGTAGATTAGAAGATCAATCAATGAACAGTTCTGCGATTGGACCCATGAACGTGGGAAGAAAACGTCAATGTGATAACGAAAAATAAATTTTGGGCGGGACGAAGTTTTCCGAGTCAGCTAGTAAAAAATAAGATTTGAATAGCCAAAGCAAATTTTTTTTTCATGACAATAATATACCGCAAGCTTCAATTGTCATGAAATCTGAATTTAAATGAACAGAAAATACGACACCATTCGCTAGATATAAGTTTTTTTCTCAGACTACCATTTATTCCAGCCGATGCAATCAGAACCTCGGGAGGGAACGATTCAGCTCAATTATAGAATAACCTTCAACAGACTCCGTTGCGTTGTCGCGTTTTTAAAATCTTAACGTTTCCATTGGTCATTCCCTCTTTTTAATGTACAGCAGTGTTCCTTCGCAAGACGTAGAATGTTCATACGGGAATCCCTCTTTCCAAATTCAAGGAATTTTCCAAATTAAAAATTTTCTATTTTTCCACATTATGCGCCAGTTTCTCAAGTGAAACAAACAGATGGCAATTTAATTTGTCATACACAGAAATCTAGATCCCACCTCAACCTCTATAATGATACTGCTCATATCCTCATTCGCCAAGGTAAGCACCTCTCCTTCAGCATTCTTCGGAAAGGATCTGGCCTGTTTACGACTGTTTAAAACGTTCCCATTTGCACCCAAAAACGAAATACTCATCTTCCTCATCTAGACTTGGCGCGGCTCTCCGGCAGCCCGACTACCCCGGCTGCTCGACTCGGCGTCGACAGCGATCTCCGTTGCGGGTGTCTTAGAAAGACACCCAAGGAGAAAGTTTTCTTCTCCTTCCGCTGGCTCCGCTCAGGCTTCTTGGCACAGACTCCCAACACCATCGAATCGAGCAATGAAATGGAAAAGCATTTGTTTGGTGTGTAATTACCAGCGCTTTTAATGCTTCATTTATGGTAATGACTCTCGGAAGAATCTTTTGCGTCCGGAAGCCGGAGGATAGCGCGCGCACTCACATACGACTCCCGGGGTCTAAAGTGCGAGGATATAATAAAGTAGAGTGTTGGGTATTTATTTTGATTTGCTGCCTACATTCCGCCGCCCCCTGAATTAAGGTGAACGGAAGCCGGGAAGCTATTTAGCGTAAGGGAGCCGAGGGTCTATGTGTGTGTGCGACCGTGTGTTCGGAATTTTAAAAAGCAACAGGAGTGCAATTGAGAACATCTGCCACTCGAGGTGCTTAATTTTAATGGGCTTTAAGGGCCCCCCGTGGTCATGATGGATGGCACTCTCAAGATAGTGAAGCGAGAGCGAGCAAATGGCAAAATTCAAGTGAAACTTTATTTGGAGTTTCTTCGAACCACAAGAACGCAACGTTCTTTCATCGGACTGAGGCCGAAAAGAATGGCATGTTATCCTTGCTTAACGCACCAATCGGTCGAACATCCTGCGTGACCAAATAAAGCCCATCCTTCATTCTTTTATTTACCGAAATGAAATGAGAAAAAAAACCTCCGCCCGGCCGGCCGAAGGATCCACCCGCATGAGGAGCGATTCAATGGAAGAGAAACTTGCACGTCATGCATGTTTTTCCTCACGTTCTATTTGGTCATACAACAGCAATAAACAACTCGGTGCCAGACCCAGTGGCTGAGATGCTTTCACCCCCACAAGGACTTCGGATGGATGGGAAAAAAGAATCCAAGCGCCGGCAATACAAAACATGATTAAGGAAGGAAACATCACACGTTACAATTGTGGCGAGGCACAAAGCTGCCGAATGATCGACTGTAGCTCCAATCGGGAAACACTCCTGTTCTGTGAGTTCCTAGAAAATATCACCTCACTAATTTACCCTTAGATTGCTATCGATAATGTCATCCGAAACCGCCTCAGAAGACTGTTCTCTTTAGTTTCATCGAAATTGGTGTTTTGATTTGATGTACGTTGTATTAGTATTTTGACCACGTGATGACCACGTGCGATGTTTTAAACCAGGGATACTCAAACTATTTTGAGCAAAAGACCCGTTTTCCAGAATGAAGTGACACCATCGTCTTCCTATAACCAAAATTCTTTTAAAAAAATATCTTTATCTTATTCATACAAAATACCTACCAATTTGAAAATATTGTGATTGGTTAATTGAGTAATCTTGACATCATTTTCTCTTCTATAAATAGACATAAAATTCAGTAAATGTAAATAATAATTGACGATTGTTAATACAAATTATAACAATAACACTTTCTACTAAAATATGAGTCATCACAAGTTGTTTCACGTATCACAGTTTGACCTGGTCGACCACCAAAATCAGTTTTCGTTTATGTCGACCCCTGGGAAACCGACATCGACCACTTTGAGAACCCCTATTTAAAAAAAGGGTGCACCGTTGAAAATCCGCACACACAAAATTAATTCCCAAATTCGAATTTTGATTAGACTATCACCATATAGTTTAAGAGCGAAAGGAAATAATTAATGTTAGTTTTGGCATCATTCAGCCTTGGCTTTAACCACAGCCGTAAGGTTCTGCACGACCTCAGAATCAACAGTTTTCCGCATATTACTTAATTTCTTCTATATTCTTCACCACTTTAGGTCGTTTTAGAAGGTGCCCAGTATTTGTCAGTGTTTCCTAAAACTTCACTGTACGCTATGTAATACGTGTGAGTAATTTTGGTTTACGATACAAATAAAATTTAGCTCACCCGCAGTATATATCAAACATCGACACATGGCTCACCCGCAGTAATATATCAAACATCGATACGTAAGAGAGAGAGATAGAGAAACGAATTCATTTAGGGGGGAGTCCCTTCAATATGACGGGGAAGAATGAAATAAGATAGCCCAGTCGTAGAGTGAGGTAGCAGTTAAACGCCCGAATGACTGTTGAGTCATGTTGATGGTGAAACTGCTGGAAGAAGCCAAAACTCATTTCCAATTGAAAACGAAGGCGTATTTCTCCATAGTCCGTTGACTATCCTCAGTTGAATATGACCTTGCCGAGCTCTGGATCTATGCGACCAAAAATCAATTTTTTCGCAAGTGTAACATGTTTAAGACTTTGGCTTCCATTTGATGTGTCGATCTAGTAGTTCAAAGGTTATGCATTGTTGAAAAAAAGGGAAAACATGATTTTTCAGACCATCGTATAACTTAGAAAAATCATAACTCAAAAAGAAAAAAAAATGCCTCTTTGATTTTTGGATATGTTAGTTGAAAAAAAAACCTCAGCATAAAAAATATCATGTTGGATTTGTATTTTTCAAGATCTACTGTATTCTACTAGTCAAGCCCTTCCATTTGATACCCATATCGATGGGGTATTGTATATATGTATCACCATTTTGTGGTGGAGGCCATTTTATATTTGCATTTTTCATAAATAACGGTGTTCTACTAGACAATCCCTTCTATTTGATACCCATATTGATAGAGTTTTGAAAAAATGTATATATGGCGCCATTTTGGATTATCATTTTTCATAAATAACTGTTCTACTAGTCAAACACTTTCATTTGATACCCATATTGATGGGGTTTTGAAAAAAACTACGGGTAGGTTATAGCTGTGATATAACCGCAAGGTTGACATAGGACTACCGTTAGCTCAGTAATCATTTGTTTGAAGCTGTGTGTCATTCAATTCTCAATGAATGGATGAAGTTATATTTTAGAAAATTGCTGAATGTACTTCTCGTAAGTGTGCGAGTGAAAAATTTTATTGTATGCAGAACAAAAACCATGCAAGCTAGTTGAACGCAAATAAAAGCCATAAGAGCTCGAATTGCAAGCAATGATGCAAATTGCAATTGTGTTTACACAAAGCAATCAACAAATTTTGCTTTCGCAGCCAGTGATCATGCGTCCAACCCCTGACCGAGTACAACTGAGATGGACTTCAAGCAGGTACCCATTTTTATAGGTTTTTTTTTAATTTGAATATTTTCAATCAAAAAGATGAAACGCACACTTCAGACGCAATTCATCAGTCAGCCAAGTTTTCCAAATTTATAAATCAACCAAATACATACTTTTAGCAAAACCTTATTCTACTCTACAAAGAGAACGATTGTACCGAGCTACGCGAGCGATCGTCAAAACAAAAATATGTTCTAGTATACTCTCTGTTTTAACGACGTTGTTAATGACGTTAACTGAATGCTGTTTAGAGCATCACTAACTAAATATGTTGCAGTCACGTAATTTATATCTCACTTTGATGTGACGTGACATGTTGCATCATGATCGCTACACTACTGGCACTTCTACAAAAACACTGAGAGAGCATTGATTGCAATGGTTCCTCTCTCATCTCTCTTCTCTCTCCGTAATTCAGACGTATAGGATTCGGACGTTAAAATCGATGTGCTCATTCACCGAACAAAATTGTCTTGCGATTTTCGAAATATCTTTCATTACTTTTATTCTTGTATCAACCTGTCTAACCAGTTATTCCATGCAAAATCGATATATTGGTTCTCAGGTTTTCATGAAAAGTGATAATTTTGTTCTTTATCGCAAAACATTAGACCCGTATTTTTTTATTGTTTTATTAAGGTGATCATTTCCATTTTAGTGCGATTAAAAAAATCAACATTTTCCACTTTTTTTTCAAAAATGTCTTTTTTCAAATTTATAACCTTTGAACTACTACACCGATCTTTTTTGAAAACATATTATACTTGCAAACAGATGAATTTTGTTTTCATAATTATTGATTGTATTTGTTCTTCATAGTTTTCATGGTCTCGGGACCAAGGGCGCTATGTTTTTTTATATTTTCTGATTTTTTGGACCATATCTTCAAAACGGAAAAAACGCCTTTCTGATTTTTGGATGTTATGTAAAAAACCCCAGCTTTCAAGAAAAAATATAGAAAAATATGGCGCCCTTGGTCCCGAGACCATTTTTTCATTGTGATAGATAGTAGAAATATTTCCTATCAATTGATGCAAACATCTTTCCGATCTATTAAGAAACGTTAGAAAATTTTTGTTTTTTCCTACATGTTCTGTGTTTAAGTTTTTATTTCAACCCCCAAATATTCCAGTTAGACGTAGTCCCACGTCAAAAATATCTGGCCTCTCCACCCTTCGACATTGCATTCACCGTTTTGCCGGTGGTGTTCATCTCCCGACTCACGCAATTCAACCATACGGATAGACGGTATCCGTGTAAAGTGTTGTCATTATGGTCTTCCCCTTCTGCTACCCAAACTATCCATCCACATCCGCACACCCAACCCACCGGCTGCCGATGACGACGGAACTGGCAGTTTGTCTTCGGCGGCTCTCCCATTTCCCCCTCAGAAGAGACCGGATGTCAATGCGTACACAATACGAACTAAACGACGTCCAAGAAGCGCCATCTCATCGGCAGCTGCTTTGTGTGGCATGAAAAATGGTTACAATGTGACAAATAGGATACAAACTCTATCAAGTGAAAGGTCCAGCCTTCAAGCTTCAAGACCACCACTGCTTCCGCCGATGTCGCCCCTCATTGCAACAGCGGTACTGACATTCATTTTCTCCTAGTGGTGCGTGGGTCGAGGTGGTACAAATCAGTGGATAACATTCAATTCAATATTAAAGCAAACCCCCCGAGACATGGCATTTCCCTCCAAGTCATGCAAATGTCTGGATTTATTTGCTCCCACATTCAATCACCAGTTTTATTGCTTTTTTCCCTCATCATTGCCGGTCCGTAGCCGAATACTTTCGGTTTATCGTTCACACCGCCGCTGCCCATCCGCTGTTTAAATTTTAAATTCTATTTACGCTCTCGACCCCCCGAAATCCCCATTTAGCCACAACTCCAAATCAGCGGATCGTGAGCACATGAAATCAACTGCCAAATGTCCCGCCCAAAACGGTCGTAATGACACTCTCAAATTAGTACAAATGGTTCTCAAGATGGAACTTACCTTAAATTTAATCAACAGGCGAACTTTTGCTTCCTTTGTTTCGCACAGTTCCTTCGCCGCGCGGTTTTTTTCCCCTTTTTTTGCTACCTGACGGCGCGGCGTTTGAAATTCTTGCGCTTCGTTTCACTTTTCACACCTTCACTCTGCAAACAACACCTCGCCCACTCACTGACTGCTCTGGATACTGAAAGTATATTTTTTCACCACTTCAAGCAGCACACTTCAGAGCACACTTTTCACAACCCACGTCTGGGAAACACTTTGTTTTGCTTCAGCCACTTCGACTTTGCGACGCAGTCAAATTTAGCCGGGTGACACCTGTCCAGGTGTCGACGTTGCCCTCCACGGAGGCGGAGAGGGTGGTTTGTATGCCGGTGAAACAAAAAACCTGCGAGAGCAAAGAATTACCTTAAATCAATTTATTATTTATTCGATTACGACACGGGGATCCCGTTAGCGTCGGTAGCGTCGCCCGCATGACAGTCCCGGCGCATGAAAAGGAGAAGATTTCCAAAATGGAATGCATCCTTGATAAGTGCTGTTTTATTCAGTTTATGGTTACACCGAGGGGCGCGTTTTATAGCCCCATATCTTGATAATGTTGCGCGCAAGAAAAAAAAAGTTTCTTCGAGCGCTTTAAACATGATGTATTATTTTATTATCTCTGCGATGTTATTTTTATGCTATCTAAATTGTCTTGTCTGTCTTGTCTGTCTTGTCTGTCTTGTCTGTCTTGTCTGTCTTGTCTGTCTTGTCTGTCTTGTCTGTCTTGTCTGTCTTGTCTGTCTTGTCTGTCTTGTCTGTCTTGTCTGTCTTGTCTGTCTTGTCTGTCTTGTCTGTCTTGTCTGTCTTGTCTGTCTTGTCTGTCTTGTCTGTCTTGTCTGTCTTGTCTGTCTTGTCTGTCTTGTCTGTCTTGTCTGTCTTGTCTGTCTTGTCTGTCTTGTCTGTCTTGTCTGTCTTGTCTGTCTTGTCTGTCTTGTCTGTCTTGTCTGTCTTGTCTGTCTTGTCTGTCTTGTCTGTCTTGTCTGTCTTGTCTGTCTTGTCTGTCTTGTCTGTCTTGTCTGTCTTGTCTGTCTTGTCTGTCTTGTCTGTCTTGTTTTTATTTTATAATACCACTCCGGGTTGCGTGGGTCTCCGTAGCCACATTGAAATCCTACACTGAAAAAAATCAATTTTAAAAACTAAAAGTTGATTTTCTCAAAGTGGTCATCTCAGATTTTGATGAAATGCTAAATAAATGGTAGATAAATATGTGCCCTACAACTCTGAAACTTGTGCATATTTAAGGCAAAAAAAATTTCTAACAAAATCTTTTTCAATATTTTATTGAAATTAAATTTATTTCTTTTTTCAGTGCAGAAAGCCAACCCAAAATATAAAAAAATTATAATAATAAAAATGGAGGTCATTATTTCGAATCAAATGTAATAAAACTTATGACATTTTTTGCCATTAAATTCATTTTTAATTCATCTGATCTTATACCATGTACATTAGGGTGCAAATGAATGTATGGGAAAAAAACGACCCTAAAATTTCAAAAAGGTAACCCTATATAAAATGTTCACCACCTCGAAAAAACACTCTATACAAAATATCAGCTCAATCGGACTTAAGGGAGAGTGGCGCAAAGCGGTCATAGTTTGAGTTTTTTGAAAATCGAAAAATCACCCAAGGAAATCGGGGTTTTGAAAAAAAAAACACTTTTGATGCCAAATGTCTTAAAATAGCATAAAACGTCGAGATCTAGTGTTATATCGAAACAATTTTTTGTCAAAGATCGACACTTTTTTTCGGAATTCAAGACGAAACGTGTGGTTTCAAGTGCCAATACAAATATTTATCTCGATTTTTCATTCGGAACTTGTTGCGAAAGGTTGATTTGCACGATAATATTCCCTATGCAAAATATTAGCTCATTCGAACTTTATTTATTAGTGTTGCAGACGTTAAAATTTGAGTTTTTGGAAAAATCACCGGAAATCGGAGTTTTCAAAAAAAAATTTGATTAAAAACCAATTTTGTCAAAAATTGACTTTACAGATGAAAAAATAAGTAAAAACAACTTTTTAAGTTAAACGGTTTAATTGTGATTAAACATAATAATGTACTAAAAGCTAGAAAATAATTAGGCAAGTAGCAGTCAGCAGTTATCACACCTCTCCTTCATTAGTCTAGGGCATTGATAAGAGTAAGATAAAATCTTGGGACATATGGTGAAGTCGCTAATTGTGGATAATGGAAATCCAACGTGCCTCACGATTTTATTTTAGTCTTATCAATGCCCTAGACTAATGGAAGAAAGGTGTGATAACTGCTAACTGCTACTTGCCTAATTATTTTCTAGCTTTTAGTACATTATTATGTTTAATCGCAATTAAACCGTTTAACTTAAAAAGTTTTTTACTTATTTTATTTTCTAGTTTCTAGTACATTATCTGTTTCATTAGAATATTTCTATACAATAAAACCGTTGTACTGTATTCTATCAGTCAAATAATTTCATTTGATACCAATATTGAGTGGATTGCAGAAAATACACAGTGTGTTCTCCAAGTCAATTTCGTTCGTTTGATACACATATCTTAATCAACCGTTATTTTTTTTTTGAGATGATATGGAATATCATCTATTTTGTAGCGGTGATCAAATTGGATTTTTCAAGATAATCCGTTTTAAAATGACAGCAGAGATAAAGGTATTTTATAAATTCGGTCAGTTCATATTGGTCTAATTTATATTAATGTGGGACAACCCTACAGACATACAAACATACATACGAACTGTTCAAGCTAAATAAAACCATTTAATAAAGTAAGTTGCTATTCTGTGATTGCGGCCATCTTGGATTTGTATTTTTCATGATCTACTGTGATCTACTATTCTAGTCCTTTCATTTGATACTCATATTAATCGGGTTCTGAGAAAATATGCAGCCTGCCATTTGATAGTGGCAGCCCTCATAGATTTGCATTTTTCATAAATAACTACTAGTCAAGCCCTTTCATTTGATACCCATATTAACGGGGTTTTGACATAATATGTAGTCCGCCATTTTGTAGTGGCAGCCATCTTGGATTTGCATTTTTCACAAATAATCGTGTTCTACTATTCAAGCCCTTTCATTTGATATCCATATTAATGAGGTTTTGAGAAAATAGGTAGTCCGCCATTTTGTAGTGGCAGCCATCTTGGATTTACATTTATCAGCAATAACCGTATTCTACTAGTCAAGCCCATCCATTTGGTACCCATATTAATGAAGTTTTGAGAAAATATGTAATCCGCTATTTTGTAGTGGCAGCCATCTTGGATTTGAATTTTTCTTATATAACCGTATTCTAAGCCCTTTCATTTGATACCCATATTGATGGGGTTTTGGAAAACCTATATTGATGAGGTTTTGAGAAAATATGCGATCCGCCATTTTGTAGCGGCAGCCATCTTGGATTTTCAAGATCAGGAAATACACAGTTTTATAATGACTACAGCGATAAAGGTGTGTTCCAAATTTCAGATCAATCGGTCAACAGGTAGGGGGTCAAATTTCTATTAATGTGGGTTAGCGCTACATAAAACATAAAACCGTTTAAAAAACGACCAAGCGCAAAAAAAATCTTTTTTTGACAATTTTTTTTTCGAGATAACAGTAAATCTCGACGGGTAATGCTATTTTAAGACATTTGGCATCAACATTTTTTTTTGAAAACCCTCATTTTCGGTGATCTTTCGTTTTTCAAAAAAATGAAATTTTAATGTCTTCGACACTAATACATGAAGTTCGAATGAGCTAATGTTTTGCATAGGGCATATTATCGTGCACATCAACATTTCGCAGCAAGTTCCGATAGAATAATCGAGATTACTATTTTTCTTGGTACCCAAAACCATATTTTCATCTGCAGGAATGAGGCATTGAAATCGCGTGATGTATAGTTCCTCAAGTTCACTTGCCTTTTTTGTATGCTGTTCTTTGGATACGTAGCAGAAATTCAACTTCGTGATACATTTGTTATTTTGTTTAACTGCCCACATTAACTGCAAACATCGGGCTGTTGTGCTATTAATTATACAACAATGATCAAATTAACTGTCTCCGCTGTCCGGTCTAACTGAACAATGTAACAGAAGGAAAATCTTACGCCTAAATGGATACTGTGTGATTTACAATATGTAAAGGCCGTACTCGAAAAAAATGCAACAGACAAAAATGATCAGGCTAATGAAATCACAAACCTGTATATGAACTGATACTCGCTCAGAAATCTATTTCAAGAACATCATTTGATATTTACTGGAACGGACACGGTTTGCTGGGGAGCGTCGAATGACAACGAAGTGTCTTTGTCAGGGCAGGTGGAGAAAGAGTTTGGATCGAGTTGACCCCAAAGGGCCTTCTCAGGGCAAGAGACGAATGATATGCAATCTTTTGAAGTCTCTATAAATCAACAACAACAAAAAGAAGATGAGGAAGAAATCCATTTAGTTGTGACAGGGAAGTAACATGAGTATGGTCTAGCTAGCTCGCCAGGTACTATGATCTTCTCTCCTAATCCCATTTCTTTTCTGCTACCGAATTGAACGGAGTCGCATTTTGCCATTCTGGAGAAAGAGATAGTGGCTTCCGGTTCATTGAAAACCGCCCTTGGAGACCGAAAACGGAGTTAGTGAAGTGGAGTTAGATGAAGAAAGTGTTAGAAACTAAGATCGTGTCAGAGCGAAATGGCGATAGTAAAAGATCATATAAAGCGGAAACGGAAACGGGAACGAACCGTACCCTTCACGTTAGAGATCGCGAGTTCAATTCTCAACGAAAGCAAATGTTGCCTTCTCCGGATTCCTTTGTTTCTAAATATGGAAATCAAACACGTTTTCTCGGCTCCTTTGAACTTAAGTAACTGAGCCTGTAAAAATAAACGAATTAATAAAAAAAAAACACGTTTTCAATAGAAATTCACTGCAAGTGATGAAGATCAACTTAACGTTCGTGATAATCACCTGAAATTATTGACAGTAATGGAAGTGCCTGAATGCAGGCTTTCCGAAATTCGTTCATGCTCTATTCGATCAATATACTTGACAAAGCTCACGCGTCTCGACTCTTGTGTTATACTCATTATGACAGTTATGGTGTTGAGTTTCAACAGAAGAGAATTCATCCGACACTGGGAAAAAGCTAATGTCTTCATTCGTGAACAGATTTTGATAATTTGTGGCACTGACTTGCATTAATCAATTAAGCAAATCCTATCCGCATTGACCTTACCCAACTGGGAACAACTCTATTTCGGTTGCGCAATTACACGACATTTGACCCGGAGTGATCAAAATAAAACACCATATGCCCAGTGGAATTGAATTTTTAAAACATTTTCAATGCCCGGAGTTGACAGCAACAGGAAGCCATTTTACAACTTCGCGGAGCACCATTTGAAAAACCCCGGCCTAGATTAATGAACAAACAAGAGTTTGAGAGTGCACTCCGGATAAAAAGTTTTTCCTCAGCTCCTCGCTATCATCTTTGTGGGACGACTGTAATAGCAGATTCCGATTCAGATTCAGGTGAAAGATTCAGTTTTTTTTTATTCCAAATAAAACTCTCAGTTACAAATTCCGGATTCTGAATCTACTGCATGGGCTGAAAAGTCCCGGAATTTTTCAACAGATGGCACCACTAGAAAATGAACAAGATTCATCTGTCACTAGCTTATTTGTGAAGTTTCATGATATTTCGTCTATTTGCTCACGAATTACAGTTGTTTCAGTGTCACTACCTGAGCATTCGTATAGAAAATGGAAAAAGAGGGATATCGTATTTTGATCAAACATTGTTTTTTGATGGGAAAAATTCCTGAACAATCAATGCAGTGGTTGACGAAATGTTATTCCACTTCTGATTCTTCGAGAACAACAGTTCAGCGGTGGTTAAGTGAATTTAAAACGGGCGGTACAAGCACTGAAGATGCACCACGCTCTGGAAGGCCAAAAGAGGCTACGAATCCAGAAATCGTAAAACAAGTGCATCGACTCGTTTTGAACGATCGTAAAGTGAAGTTGCGCGAGTTAGCTGAGGCCGTAGGCCATTCAAAAGAACAAGTGGGATACATTTTGGGTGCCGCGTTTGCTGACCGTCGACCAAAAACAGCGGCGCGTTCATGAATTAACAGCCGATTTGGCGTTGTTGAAGCGTAATAGAGTGGACTTCTTTTGACGTTTTGTGACAATGGATAAAACGTGGATCCATAACCATACTCCTGAGTCCAATGGGCAGTCGGCAGAGCGGCACTGAGGCATATTTTGAAGACTTAGACGTTTCGTACTTCAGAAAGGGATTCGAAATGTTGGAAACTCGTTATGCAAACAAGTGTGTTTCCCTCGAAGGAAACTATGTTGAGGAATAAATACAGCTTTGCCCAAAAAAACGATTGTTTTCTTTAAAAAATTTGGGAATTTTCAGCCAATGTTGTTCAAATTAAGTAGTCCCGTTTTCCAAACACTGGTTTATATTTTAAATCAAATTTCAAATTCTTAAAATTCCAATACATATATGTTCATCTAACGGAAATGGTTATTTTGTATCGATCTTGCAGCGTGTTTGGAAACACCATATTTTAAACAGAACAACCTTGAAGAAGTATTCGATCTCGGCAAGACAAAGCAGGTGAGTTATTGAGCGTGTCCCCCAAATCGTCTCGCTCGACAAATTAATATAAATGCCCGGAGTTGACAGCAACAGGAAGCCATTCTCCCCTAAATGACTTGTATCGACCGCCCGAAACTCTTCCGCAACAGAAGACACCACTCTGACTGGGCCATGCCTGGGTTCAGCAGCAAATTTGTCTTACTTCCACCACTGTTCCAACAGCGGGACTGTCTCAGCCACGACTAAATCGAATAAATTTTCCTTACCTTTCACGTCCCGGCGTTATTTATTTCCTTCCGATGAAAACGGCGCAGCGGTGAATTGTACACCCAGGCTGTTGCCCTCGAACCACACCGAGCCCAGTCACCAGTCAAGGATCAGTGGCACGGGGGATCCGTGGTAACCGCGTGAGATGAAGCAGAAGAAAATCCAAATAGAATTCGATTGGAATTTGATTCTCGGTCTGGTGCACCGTTTTTTCTCTCTCTCTCTCCTTCTGTTCGTTTCCAGCTACTGGAAACTGTTTCTGGAAGGACTCCCGACTGGCGGCACAAATAAGCTTCGCAATGGCCGTTTGCTGCAGCCCCGCAGAGTTATGCCCTCGTGTTCGCTCTCTTACGGGATGCACTTTTCATCACATACCTCCGCGCAAAATGGCTTCCCTAATCGTGCAGCCATGGGATGGAAATTTCTTCACGGAATCGGTGTGTCTGTGTATTCGCCTGGAAAAGAGGAACGGCAGAAAAATGGACGGTTGAAAGTTCTGTAAAATTTATGTCAATTGAATTATATGGTTCATTGTGAAATTTATTTCGATTCCATTCCGCGCGCTATGCGGTGGAAATTTGTTATTCCGGTATTTTTCGGTGCGGAAATTGTTCATTAAACATTGATTCGACCGGAAGCACAGTCCCCATTGACGGCTCGATGACTGCGGAATATGTTGCAACTTTTAGACGTTCAATTCTGGGCCCCCTCGAAGGGTTCCGAGATTTGGGTCGATCTATACAACTGATGAGGGAATAAAAACATGAAAATGTGACCGACTAATGTTTTCATACAAGCCCGTTTTCCCAACCTTGGAAAGTAATGGCAAGACAAAAATGGTTTCCAGTACGAAAAGAATAACAAAAAAAAACGGTTGACGACTTCATCCGGCTGTATTTGATGGAACGCGCAATGACCGTAATGGAATGGATAACATCAACATTAGTCCGAGAGGCCACGGTCCGGTCCGAACACATCCAACAAGGGACAAACCACCACGCACCCTCCAAATGCAATGTCATCAGCGCGAGTCGTCGGTCGGAAGTTAGCTGTCCCCAAAACGAATGATGGTATTCATTCCATTTCAAGTGCCGCATCTTTTGATGGTGGAAAAAGCGCTCGCCAGAGAAAAAAAAATTCTCCGGCTGGCAGGAAATTAAAGCCCAGAGATGGGATGTGTTTCGCCATTTTTACGTCCCATGGTGGACACTCGATGGAGGTGACCAAAAATAAAAACCTCGCTCTTCGATGACCCAGTGAAAAGTTTGAGGGGATTAAAAAATGGCGCATTTGTTCGGACTTAGGTACGCGTGGGGAAACTCGCAGTTGGTTGCACGGTGCTACGCAGTCCGACATTTTAAAATAATAGACGGGTGGTGTCCGAAACATGACCGCATCGTTGTAGTAAGACTATGAAATCGTTAGACGTTATCTGACATCTATATCGTGTGCTATGAGTGAAACGAAAAAAGAGAAGAGAAAAGCTCTCCGCCTTCCGGAGATACGGCTGCTTCTAACACATTTTTTCACGAAGGACTACGCCTTCTATTAAGGGTGCCAGATCTGAAAACGAGTCACGTTTTTATGAAATAATATTAGCGGTGGCAACGAATTGTGATGATTCGCAAACCAATCGGAATCTATCGGAAATTATCTGAGTTTGTTCGATATTTCATGCACTGCAATCCTCTCGTCTTTAAATGGTTTAAAATTAGAACTTGTTTTCTTAAATGCTTATAAGAGGCTTTAAACTTCACAGTTCATTCGCCCCTAATGAAAATTGAAAGCATTCCCATTTTCCCATACATTTATTCTGCTCATTTGTGTGCTTTCTTACCTGTACCTTCTAAAAAGTCTCGTCTTTTTCTCAATTTCACCGTATTTTGAGTACAGATAGGAAATATTTACTTCTTAGTAATTATTTTCAAAAAAAATGTCATCGAATAAAAATATTGAACATACAATGGACAGTTCGCGGGTTGCAGAGTTACTACTTTTTCGAACCGTTTTAGGAGGAGCATCGTTCCAATCATATTAGTTTCAATCTGGACGTCAATAAATGGCTCACAAATCGCCTTTACGCACCAAGCTGTAAATTTTCATGCAAAATACGACTTATGGTGCGCTTGGAAATGTTTATTTCGATTGATGGACGCTTTTTTGCGAAAAGAATTGCGCCGAATGCATGAGATTGTGCAGCCGTACCTACATTGAACGCCCCTCTTAAGGTCTATCTTCAACATCAATTGTTTCTTTATACCGTTGTAGTGTACGGAACACGAACCGTTCATTGATAGAAAGCGATTTGGACAAGTCGTTATTCTGTTTCGCCGTCTTCTCGCACTTAACTAACGTGACAGTTGCCACACACTTCTCGTACAGATTGACCTTCATCGTTGTTAGGAAACAGAACAAATACTGATGTGACAGTTAAACTTCAAGAAAGTCAAGCAGGGACATCTTGTAATTTTTGTTGTTAATATTGATTTTGTTATTAGAATTTTGAACATTAAAGAAAAGAAGCATTTTTGTTCCTAAAAATCTTTTACAATACTGCGTTGGGGTACATGGAAAAATGGAAGGCTAGTCAAGGAGAACCACGGAAGTATAAATGTGGCCTTAGTAAAGAACTTTCTGTTCAGCTAGATGAAAACATTTTGTTTGATGAATGAACAACGATTCTTTTACGATAACAAATTCCACTTTATATAATATGTGATTTTCAAAACTATGTTATTTTTTGTGTTTGGGTAAATTGAATTTGAAATCATGAGTTTTTGGGTAAAAGAACATCAATAACTTTGAGCAGGATTAAGATATTGATTAATTATGCATCGCAAAATGTTGGTATTGATAAGCTCTGAAAGTCGTACGAAGACCGTTTTGATGTAGAATTTGAAATATAGAAGTTAAAGCAAAAAAATCCGTTTTTTCATGGTTACCCTAATGCAACTTAGATAGAAAGCGCCAAAAACAACTTTGTGGGAGATATTTGTTCTTTAGATAAAAACTGTCTTCAACAAAGTTGTTACATATGATAGAGCACTCATTTTTATGTTATCAAAAATAGGGTGCCCAAAATTGTCGATTAAATAAAAAATCTAACTTTCTCATCTTTATAGATATAGGTAAACATAGTTTGACAATGTTGTAGCCCCAGTTATTTTAAACGACTTTGTAGAACAAAGCTTTTTTCTAACCTTTAATATAATCGACTTAGCGCTTTTTTTCTAAGTTGCATTAGGATAACCATGAAAAAACGGGTTTTTTTTGCTTTCACTTTCATATTTCAAATTCTACATCAAAACTGTCTTCGTATGACTTTTAGAGCTTATCAATCCCAACTTTTTGCGATGCAGAACTTGTCAATATCTTAATTCTACTTAAAGTTATTGATGTTTTTTTACCCAAAAACTCATGATTTCAATTTTAATTTACTTTTCTTACTTACAAAAAATATCATAGTGTTGAAAATCACACATCATGTAGAGTGAAATATACTCTTTCAAATGCCGTCAATAAACTTTGTTTATGTTTGCCCCAGAAAGAATGACGAACAATTGAAGAGAGCTTATTTTTGGGGAAGAAATATCAATAACTTTGGGTGAAGTTGAGATATTGACAAGTTCTCGCAAAATATTTGTATAAGTAAGCTCTAAAAGTCTTTCGAAGACAGTTTGTATGTAGAATTTGAAATATAAAAGTTAGAGCAAAAAAACATTTTTTTTTTCATGGTTACCCTAACGTAACTTAGAAAAAGGCGCTATATCGGCTATTTCAAGAGATAAAAAACTCTGTTCTACAAAGATGTCTCAAATAACTGGGACAACAACATTGTCGAATTATGTTTACCTCTATCTATAAAGATAAGAAAGTTATATTTTTTATTCCATCGACAATTTTGGTCACCCTATTTTAGATAACATAAAAATGAGCGCTCTATCATATTCAACAACTTTGTCGAAAACAGTTTTGGTCTAGAGAATAACTGTCGATCTTTAAATGCTAATTTCAAGTTAAATGCACCTCCTGGACCATTGTGCAATGGTACTTGGTGTTGATTCTTGCAGCAATGTTCTGCAATCGCCGTTCCACCGAAAAAGTCTGATGCGAAGTCGATCCATGTTTCGACTGTGGTATATGATTTCAGGATCACAAAGTTAATCCTGTCTACAACGCCGTTTTATGTCTCCCCCCAGGTTTCAGTCGCAATAAATCCTTCGATCAGCATAGGTCAAGCTTTTGACTATATTCGATCACATCTCTACTCATCGTGTAGACAGTCTACTCTCAACTCTAATACTCTTCGGAAATCTGCTCAGAAACCTCTCTGGACGGAGACAGTTACTATGGCGACCGCTTTACACGCTGCAGTTTGTTCATGATGTCCTTCGCGCGTAGCCGAAGCAAAGTTTCTCTGTGTTGAGTGCTGTTCACTGAACTATTTAAATGCGCAATGAAAGCCAATATTCTGAAGAAAGCCTTAATTACGAATGGATCAATACGATGACAGGAAACTCAGAACAATGAGAAATGCAACATCTCCTTGAAAACTCAAATATCTTCGTTCAAAAAAGGTGATTTTTTAAACCGGACAAACCATGATAGGAGGTGTATCAACCATGAACATAATTTATTTTTGAAGAAAATCGTAAAAAAACATCAAAAATTTAACAATTTGAACGCCTTATGGTATTATTAGCAACAAGAGACTTGGGAGTTTTCAACAAACATAAACTCGTCTTGATTACATGTGATTTTCATGAAGAAAAATCGATTTGCATTTACTAGTTGCGTGAACACACAAAATCGGACAAACCAACTTCATTTTTCTTATACCCAATGGAGTTCATGGAGTGAGTCTGATGAGCACCGTTGGTGCTAAATGAGTTTACACACTCTTCCGCAAAGAGATAACAAAAACAAAAAACTTCCCATTCAATTATTCTTCGGAATAAAATAAATAAAAGCCTTCCGCATCCGTTACTCTCAAGGACACCTCACCCTTCCTCGACAGGGAACAACCAGCCAGCCCACGATGCCAAAAGAGCTCCCGATATGATGTGCCGTGTCGCCGTAATTGGATTTACAATGTGGGCTCCGCGATAAAGGTTAATGTTTAGAGTGAACCTTGATTTCGGATTCCTCCGTACGAGACGACGGGACGCACACGTCGAGGCGTCGTGGCCACAAGCGAACAGGGTGGGGAGGAACCCAAAAGCGAGGCGGCGATACTTTGAAATCAATTTCGAGCCGCCTGCCAAACGCAAGTGAGCTGGAACAGGTGCGTCGTTTATGGATGATGGAAGAACGAGAAGTTTGGCGGAGAGTGGAAGTTCGTTACCACTTCGAGAGACCATCGTCAAGTGTGACGACTTTTAAAAAAAAAAGATGCGAACGTTACACGGTCTATTAGACCTACCGTTTTCGTTATATTGATTCTGATGTTTGGGGTGGATTTAATGGCTGGTTGTGGGATGTGGTGAGGTTATGAGTGGAACACTTTGCAAATTCGAGCAAACTGGTTCCCCTCTCTGTCGCAACAATTTCGCCGATAATCACCGGTGTTATGAAATTGTGGGACAGATTGGGGGCACATCAGGGTGAATTTAAGAGTTCAGCTCCTCTCCAGTATATTGTAATTGTGTTGAATCGTTTTACTTTCGCAATAACTTTCGCTGCAATTGTCCCTTGAAATATAATGCATCCGGGCGGAAAAAGCGCTCGCAACAAAAAGCACCCTCTGAATAGCCCTAATGATCACTCATTTTCAACTTTATCTAATTCATTATGTTTACTTCCGTCATCGTCTCCGCGCACTTCATGTTGATCACTCGTTGCGGGGAGAGCAAAAACAGACCGGAATACCGCGTGCTCTTTTGCCTTCCGCAAGCGTTTTTTATCCTCTTTCGAGAGGGAGCCCTTTTGTGCACCCATCGGATGTCCTGTCAGCATATTTTTGGCTGCCATTATCACCATGCGTTCACATCCGGCCCCGTCCACACAAATGACCGTTGACCGATGTGAGACGCCATTAGGGGTGAAAAAAGGAGGCGCATTTAGTTGGAAGTGGATCTCTAGACTGTCGCATAATTATTTCCCATTTGCGTCACCATAAATGTATTTTTATTTAATAAAAGTCATGGTTGTGATTAATCGAATCGGATCTGGGCGGGCAGTTTGCTTATTCCCGGGATTAGTGCTTCCCGGGATTTGAATCTTAATGACACTCCAATCATACATCTCCAATTCTGCAAGAAAAAAGTTTACTCACGCGCGCCCTTCTTGTGTAGACATGTCATTCGAACCATGATTTGTGTGTTTTTTTTGCTGTTGCCTCCGCTAGAGCGATAATAAAATCGTTACGAAGCGGAAAATTAGATCCCATCGGGAAGCTGCCTCTCAGTGACAAACATAATATTATACTTATTCGTCAAATTCAAGATTTGAGGAGCTCTTGATTTATGCAAAGCTGATCGGAGCAATCAGTTGAACATTCGGAGGTTTTTATTCAACACGCGGTAACGAAAGCAATCAGTGATTGAAATAAAATTGACTATTTGCCACCGGAATTGCCCAACCATTTATTGAATCATCAAGTTACTCGGAGAAGTAAAATCAAAACATGTAAAACAACTTTTAATAAGTTAACACATTAAGGACCACACGTTTTGGGGCAAACTTGAACGCTTCATTTGTTCGAATTCCACGAATGAGATCGTTTCCTTCGGTGTGGATGAGACGAAGGTGAGCCATCGGTAGGTCTTGTTAGATTCTTGGCAAACCAAGGATTTAACCATCAAGAGTAGAAAACACGGGTTATTTCGTGATCCATCCGTAACAGACGGAACGCGAAACACGAGAAATCTCGTGAGCGGTCCGCAATGTGTTAATGTTCAATAACGTCTGACACACAGACATAATGTTGCCATCAATCGATCAGACGAACGAACGGATTGTTTCGTAATGCATCGAAATCAAGGTACTTAACACTTTAAGGACCGAGAAGAAATATGTAAGACATACGCCTGGGACCGCACGATTTGACTTGTGTGAAGTTGCTAGCTTTGCAACTTTTTGAAAGTTCAGCAGATAAAAGTTTTTGTTGCGTGCAAATTTCTGTTCAACATCTTGCCGGATTTAATGAATAATGAATTATTTCAGTTGAAATAAAATGATTCAAAATCATGCTCATTAGATAGAGAATTGAATCATTCATCTTTCCACATAATTCATTTTTTTCTTAATCGTGACAGAGAAAAGTTATAGACTGAAACGTGAGCTTGGGTCAATATATGAAAATATACAGAATTTTGAAAATTAAAAAAAGTTGTTCGAATAGAGTTATCGTAGTTATTCGATAGAGAAATATTTTTTCTATCTTCCAGCCACAATTTAATTAATCGGTAAAGGGTCTGAGAAAAGTTATAGGCCAAGTTGTATTGGAGGGACTCAACCGCGAGTAATCGGTTTTCTACCTTACTAACCATAGAATTTATAAATAGAAAAAAGATAGAAAAAAATAACCTTACTAACCATAGAATTGAGAAGACGCACCACGCTAGATATGGGGTACAGACTAGGGGGGCGTTGCTGATTAATGGTCAGCTGCATCCCAATAGGAAGTATCCCGTGTCGGGCACAGGTACAGAGCATTGGAGACAGCAACATCACAATTACGAAAACACTTGTAATACTAACCTCGAGCCAACCGCGAGTAATCGGTAACATATTACTAACATAGTTATAAGGCAAACATTGTCGAAATATTGAACTCCCGGCCCCGTCAGGTTGACGCCATATGAGCCTTAATAAAAATATATATTTTGGATAAAAAAAAACCATACAATTCGGAAATTGTTTATATATAGTTATAAAAATATAGTTAAGAATTCGGCTCCTTAGAACTAATGTAACTGAGCCTGTAAAAATAAACGAATTAATAAAAAAAAATAAGTTGTATGGGAAAAAATAATTATTTTGAAGAAAATTTATAAAAGTTATTTGAAAGGACCCAAAACACATTGAAATATAAGTTATATATTTTTATTTATCTTTAGCCAAATTTTCATTGGTCCGAAAAGGGTATGAGAAAAGTGATTGGCTAAAACGTTCACGAGTGGTACGAGGGAAAGGGTCTGGCTTGGTAAGGAAGTAAAAAGTCAAAAGGAAGTAAAAAATTCTATTGTATAGAAATTTTGACTGTTTTTCGAATCCCTATCCATAGGATCAATGGTGAAAATCATACCTTTCTTAATAGCTTTGAGATGAAAGATTTAAAAAGATACTGAAAGTGTATCTTACTATGATATATCGAGAAATATAATCAAAAAATAAATTCCTCAAAAATTGAAGTACTAAAAAAAATCTTGAAATATTGATTTTTTTTAGTATTTAGAGATTCAGTACTACTATAATTCGTATTTAAATGTGTTCCTACGCCTTTTATATGAATGTGTGAAAATTTGAGAAAATACTCAAAGAACATCTACAGGGAAACTTCGATATAACGTACCCTCGTTATAACGTACCCTCGATATAACGTACCCATTTCCAAAGTGTAAAGGAAATAAATTCAATATTTTTTCCTGATATAACAATGAATTATCTGTATTGTGATGCTAAAACAAGTTTTGTACCTTCAATCAATCCAGAAATACAGATGGTTTTGTGATTCTAAATGAATCAAGCTTTAATCAACAGTAAGAAGGGAAACATCATGAGAAAGGCTGGCTTCGTCTTCTGATTGAAGTTATTCATTAACTTTACTAAAACAGTAACACAATAATGTGTTATAGACTACGTTTGTGAGTACTTTATTCTGCTTCGATATAACGTACAATTCGATACAACGTACAATTTTGAAAGTGAAATGTACGTTATATCGAAGTTTACCTTACTATGGTGTACCGCGACAAATTATAACAAAATTCTATTCCCTGCGTAAAAAAATTATGGGTGTATAGAATTCGAAACTTTTCGTTCACACAATAATATCTCAGTACTGAATGGTCCACAACAACGTTATATCTTTGAAAAAACAGAAAGAAATCGATTTCTTTTCTTTCCGATATTTCTATCTACTACATTTACATACATCGAAATAAAAATTTCTCCGTAAAATATTCCATGTAAATTATGCTTTAAAGAAATTAATATCCCATATTCATGCGTTGATATTTCACGATTTTAAAGCATTTCAAAAATCGCCTAAAAATTTCGACTTCGCACTCTGTTCCTTCATTTTTTTTTTTCGAGTGTGAAAAAGTTCTTTTTTCATTTTCAATAAATGTGGAGGCGATCTGGCGTAGTGGTAACATCCATGCCTCTCACGCTAAAGGTCACGAGTTCAATTCTCACTCCCGACATTCTTCCAAAAATGGAAGTAAAAGTGACGAACCAGCCGAATGAGTTGAAAGTCACTATAATACAGATAATAAAAAAAAAAAAAAATTTCGATAAATTTATTAATTTCTTTCCTTCAACTTGTATACATTTTGGCCCACACCTTTTCTCAGACTCTTTCAAAGAACTTTTTTCAATTTTCTTCAACATAAATTATTTTTCCCATACAACTTGGCTTGTAACTTTTGTCATACCCTTTTTCGATCAATAAAATTGTGGCTGGAAGATAGGTAAAATAACTTCGATAACTTTATTCGAACAACTTTTTTGATTTTCAAAATTCTGTAAATTTTCCTATATTGACCCATGCTCACGTTTCAGTCCATAACTTTTCTCTGTCACGATCAGGAAAAAAATGAATTGTGAGGAAAGATGATTGGTTCAATTCTCTATCCAATGAGCATTATTTTGAAGGTTGTTACTTGATAAACAATTGAAATAATTCATTATTCATTAAATCCAGGAAGACATTGAACAGAAACTTGCACGCAACAATAACTTTTATCTGTTAATTTCACACAAGTCCGTATAGAAGGAACGCGAAAACGAGAAATCTCGTCAGCGGTCCTCAAAGTGTTAAGCGCTTACGATGATAACATCAACTACTAAATTAAAAATAAGTAAAAAAAAACCTTTCAAGTTAAAGTAAAAGTAAAAGCAAAAAAAAAAATAGGCAAGTCGCAGTTAGTATCTCTCACACCCATCTTTCAATCCTTCATTAATCTAGGGCATTGATGGAACTAAAATAAAACAGTGTCAATGCAACAAATGTAGCACTTGGAGTAAATAAATGAGATTTTTTTCATGCTAATAAAATCGATTTTTTTTCTACAATGAGTATTTTAGATGGTATAGATTTTTGGAAGAAAAAGTATAGATGAGAAAAATTTTTAACCACTCTGGTACTCTGCGCGTTGTTGTGGCCTCCAATCCACGTGCTACTGTTGAAATGTTGGCCGACGAGTTTAACATCAGCGAGAGTTCACACCATTCTGAACGAAAAACTCGGTAAGAGCAAGATCTGCGCGAAGTTTGTTCCACATTTTTTAACGCCAGAGCAAAAAATTCGTCGAGTGGAAGCATCGGAAACTCTCATCGAAATGGCGGATTCGGACCCAAATTTTTGGATAAAATTATCACGGGTGACGAATCATGGTACATTAAAACAGAATCATGGTACAACTAAATGACAGTCGATGGAGTGGAGGGGTCGCAGCGAGGGGAGGTCGACCGAAATTCGCGCGCTGAAATCGAAAATCAAGACCTAGTTGATCGCGTTTTTCGATTCTCAGGCCATTATCCATAGAGAATTTGTGCCTCCAGGACAAAAGTGTTCTGGAACGATTATTGGCACGGATACGGCGCGTGCGGCCCGATCAATGCCGATCTGGAGAAGGGTGACTGTTCTCACCCATCCCCATCTATTCTCCGGACATCGTCCCGGCAGACCTTTTCTTGTTTCCCAAGCTAAAGAAAGCTTTGAAAGCAATTCAACGAAATGTGACGCGTATTATGAACTCCATACCTCCATACTGAACTTACGACACCTCTACGAACGTTCAAAAATTTGTGTGGAAAGAGAAGGCCTATATGTAGAAAACTAATAAATATCTTTTGAGTATCTCGTTTTTTCTGTGTTTTAAAAAATAGTCCCGGAACATTTTGAATGAACTGTGTATTTCAGTCAATGGAGAATATTTCGTAGGGCAGAATGTATTACATTCATTTTTGATTGGGATTGTCCATCAAAACTATAATTTTCCTAGGTTGAATGATGCCAGAACTGTTGATAGATTCCTTACAGTTGCTGATAACGGTTTTACTTCGTCGTCTCATATTTATACATCCGATATATCAAATACATTTCCCCTATTTACCTTTACAAGATACCCGGGCCATATTCCAAAAGGACCATCCATATTTGATTTGTTGATATTTATTAAACCCAGAAAATGACTGATCTTTGGTAGCACTCATCGCATTGTTCCCAAATTCATATCCATACACGCCAAACGACCCTAATCCGAAAGCGCACCTTTTTATGGTACACACAAAAATTGTAATACATCAACCTTGATGTTCTTTCAATGTACCTTTTCGAAACCCGTCCCAAAACCTTATTGTTATCTTTCCGTGCATTCCTATCGTAGCAGTAATGGAAAAAATGCTCCCAACCATTCATCGAACCTGACGCGACCCGGCCAACGTCCAGGCCAGGTTCCCGGGCCACTACTTTCATGCGAC